>NC_046000.1:6148746-6156246 GCF_010909765.2 Amblyraja radiata | reverse complement strand
AGCGTTATCTTTAGTAGTTCAGCACCGCTCTCTGGTTGTGGTAGGATGATTCAGTTGCCTGCAAACAGCTGGGAAGAAACTGTCCCTGAATCTGGAGGTGTGCGTTTTCACACTTCTCTACCTCCTGCTTGATGGGAGAGGGGAGAAGAGGGAGTGACCGGGGGTGAGACTGGTCCTTGATGATGCTGCTGGCCTTGCCGAGGCAGCGTGAGGTGTAGATGGAGTCAATGGAAGGGAGGTTGGTTGGTTGGCCTGACCTGCTGAGTTCCTCCGGCACTTTGTGCTTTGCTCAAGATTTCATCATCTGCAGTTCATTGTACTGCAAAGCATAGCTTTTGCTCTTTATATTTAAGCAGCCTAGTAAACCCGCCCACAGTGTACAGATGCAGGATAAAGGGAATAACGTTTAGTACAAGGTAAAGTCCAGTAAAGTCCGATTGAAGATAGACCGACGGTGTCCAATGAGGTGGATGGACCGCTCTCTAGTTGGTGAGAGGACGGTTCAGTTGTCAGATAATATTTGGGAAGAAACCAGAAAAGAGGAAGATTAAAAAATCAAAATCAATTTTATCATCTTGCCTTTCTTGAACAAGGACGCCATATTCTCTGTCCTCTGATCGTTTACGAGAATGATCCCAGGAATGAGTGGGTTAACATATGTTGAGCGTTTGACGGCGCTGGGCCTGTACTCGCTGGAGTTTAGAAGGATGAGGGGGTTCCTCATTGAAACGTACAGAATAGTGAAAGGCCTGGATAGAGTGGATGTGGAGAGGATGTTTCCACTAGTGGGAGAGGTCACAGCCTCAGAATTAAAGGACGTACCTTTAGAAAGAAGATGAGAAGGAATATCTTCAGTTAGACGGTGGTGAATCTGTAGAATTCTTTGCCACAGACGGCAGTGGAGGCCAAGTCAATGGATATTTCTAAGGCGGAGATTGACAGATTCTTGATTAAGTTCGGGTGTCAGGGGTTATGGGGAGAAGGCAGGGGAATGGATACAGAGGGAAAGATAGATCAGCCATGAATGAATGGCATTGATGGGCCGAATGGTCTAATTCTGCTCCTATAACCGATAAAGTTATCTGGCACTTGTTTGGCTAGAACTAATTAATATTTTATGCTACAGATACGAGTAACCTTCTAAAATCAAACTTTAGAATAATGAGAGGAGGCCTTGTAGAAACATATAACATTCTTAAGGGATTGGACAGGTAAGATGCAGGAAAAATTTTCCCATGTAGGGGGGGAGTCCAGAACCAGGGGTCACACACAGTTTAAGAATAAGGGGTCGGCCATTTAGGACCGAGACGAGGAAAAGCTTTTTCACCCAGAGAGTTGTGAATCTGTGGAATTCTCTGCCACAGAAGGCAGTGGAGGCCAATTCACTGGATGTTTTCAAGAGAGAGTTAGATTTAGCTCTTAGGGCTAACGGAATCAAGGGATATGGGGAGAAAGCAGGAACGGGGTACTGATTGTGGATGATCTTCGGTTTGCTCCCACACTCCAAAGACGGACAGGTTTGTAGGTCAATTGGCTCGGTATAAATGTAAAATTGTCCCTAGTGCGTGTAGGATAGTGTTGGTGCGCGGGGATCGCTGGTCGGCAAGGACTCGGTGGGCCGAAGGGCCTGTTTCCGTGCTGTATCTCTAAACTAAAAAAACCAAGGGGGGGGATTAGACTATCTTGGTTTTGCAAGCAAAAGAATGGGTGGTTCGTGAACTGAAATAAATCCACAATTGCAATGCATTCCTCCTCTAAGGATACGATGTTCTCTACAATAGTTTGATCTGTGTTTAGTGGGTGAGGTCGCAGCTCATGTCACCCGTGGAGACTCTGCAATCTGACTGTGCTGGCTGGGTAACCTGCTTATTATTGCCCTGACCTGCAGGCCCAGGAACCGCTTCTCCCCAGCTTACATCATGCTCCTGAACACCACAAAACACTCACCTCAGCAACTCTCACCTCCCCTGGGAACGCAGCAATAACACGGTGATCGCCACAGGTCCTACAGCGAGCAAGATAGTCCACTCGACGAAAAAGACGTAATACGGTCATGGGCAGATTCATGGGTCATTTTAGGCCCCATTTCCGTAACCGGCTTCCGTCTCCGCACCAAAGATCCCGTAGGATACTAGTGCGGAGACGGAAGCCGGTTACGGAAACATCATCGTAAAAATAAAAGGTACACATAAATGCTGGAGAAACTCAGCGGGTGCAGCAGCCCAAAACGCTGCCTATTTCCTTTGCTCCATAGATGCTGCTGCACCCGCTGAGTTTCTCCAGCATTTTTGTGTACCTTCGATTTTCCAGCATCTGCAGTTCCTTCTTAAACATCCTCGTAAAAATAAAAGTTATTTGGTCAAAATTTTCTCCTCATTTTCAGAATTTAAATTTATTAACACAAACTGTTCCCCCGCAACGTTGATTACACTGCGAGTCGGGTCGGGTCGGGTCGGGTCCGGTTACTGAAATGGATGAAAAAAGGCCCACGTTCCGCTCCGTTGTGTACTACACGTCAGCCCATTGCATTTAGCAGGAGTGGTCTATCTTGCTCCGCTATAGGATCTTTGGTGTTGGCAGCAGCTCCGCAGTTCGAGGAACATCCTCCCCTCCAAGACCAACCTCCCCTTGAATCCAACTCCAACTCCGCCCCCAGGACGGAGCCAGCCTTCCCGATGAGTTTGTTGATCCTGTTGGCGTCCACGGCCTTCGCCCTGCTGCTCCGGCTCACGGCAACGAAGAAGATGGCCACTGGCCACCACCGATTGGTAGAACATCTGCAGCATCTTACTGCAGATGTTGAAGGAGCACAAAGTCCAGCCGGCTCCGTCCCATCTTGTACAGGGGCCTCAGCGTTCCAGGACCAGTCCGGTTCACTGTCCAGGTACCAACTCCAAGGTACTTGTACTCCCTGGTAAACTGCACATCCACACCATTGATGGAGACAGGGACAGGGGTGTTCCTCTCCTCCTAAAGTCCACCACTAACTCCTTATTCTTGTCGCTGTTGAGCTGCAGGTGATTCAGCCCACACCACAACAAAGTCGGTGAGTACAACATATCTTAAGAATTAGATGACAGACCAATGAACATCGATCATCATAAGATCATATGTGATAGGAGCAGAATTAGGCCATTCGGCCCATCAAGTCTACTCCGCCATTCAATCATGGCTGATCTATCTCTCCCTCCTAACCCCATTCTCCTGCCTTCTCCCCATAACCTCTGACACCTGTACTAATCAAGAATCTATCTCAGCCTTAAAAATATCCACCTTCTCTGGCAAAGAATTCCACACATTCACCACCCTCTGACTAAAGACATTTCTCCTCATTTCCTTCTGAAAAGAACATCCTTTAATTCTGAGGCTGTGACCTCTAGTCCCGGACTCTCCCACTAGTGGAAACATCCTGTCCACACCCACTCTATCCAGGCCTTTCGCTATTCATTATGTTTCAATGAGACCCTGCTGGTATAGGAAGGAACTGCAGATGCTGGTTTAAACCAAAGATAGACACAAAATGCTGGAGTAACTCAGTGGGACAGGCAGCATCTTAGTTTAGTTTCCTTTAGAGATACAGCACGGAATCAGGCACTTCAGCCCACCGGGTCCGTGCCGACCAGCGTTCCCCGTACACTAACACTATCCTGCACACACTAGAGACATGTTTTACATTTACCAAGCCAATTTCCCTACATACACTCGATATTAAGTGTTTCCCACTGGTATTCAAGAGAGTGTTGACTGGTATACACTGGTATTCAGTTTAAGAATAAGGGGTCGGCCATTTTGGACTGAGATGAGGAAAAACCTTTTCACCCGGAGAGTTGTGAATCTGTGGAATTCTCTGCCACAGAAGGCAATGGAGGCCGATTCGCTTGATGTTTTCAAGAGAGAGTTAGATTTAGCTCTTCGGGCTAACGGAATCAAGGGATATGGGGAGAAGGCAGGAACGGGGTACTGATTCGGGATGATCAGCCATGATCATATTGAATGGCGGTGCTGGCTCGAAGGGCTGAATGGCCTCCTCCTGCACCTATTTTCTATATTTCTATGTTTCTATGAACTGCAGATGCTGGAAAATCAAAGGTAGACAAAATTGCTGGAGAAACTCAGCGGGTGAGGCAGCATCTATGGAGCGAAGGGAATAGGCAACGTTTAGGGCCAAAACCCTTTCACACAGAGAGTGGTGAAACCCATCCAGTCCACTCCGCCATTCAATCTTGGCCGATCTCTCTCTGCCTGCTCACCCCATTTTCCTGCCTTCTCCCCGTAACCCTTGACACCCGTTCCAATCAAGAATTTGTCTCTGTCTGCCTTACAAAATATCCACTGACTTGGCCTCCACAGCCCTCTGTGGCAATGAATTAACTAAAGAAGTTCATCCTCACCTCCTTTCTGAAAGAGCGCCCTTTAATTCTGAGGCTGTGACTTCTGGTCGTAGATTCTCCCACCAGTGGAAACATCCTCTCCACATCCACTCTATCCAGGCCTTTCATTATTCTATGAGTTACAATGAGGTCCCCCCTCAACCTTCTAAACCCCAGTGAGTACAGGCCCAGATCCAACAAGCGCTCATCATATGCTAACCCACTCATTCCTGGGATTATTCTCGTAAACCTCCTCTGGACCCTCTCCAGAGCCAGCACATCCTTCCTCAGATAGATGCAAAAAGCTGGAGAAACTCAGCGGGACAGGCAGCATCTCTGGAGCGAAGGAACGGGCGACGTTTCGAGTCGAGACTCTTCTTCAGCCTTGTGGGCCTCTCGTACGCCATGGAGGTGAAAATGAGACGGGCCTGGATTTGTACCGGACTCTGACAGGGGCAGGGTCGGAGTCAGCCGTGCAGCCTCTGGTTTATTGAGGGTCATTGACACAGCACTCAGCTCCCCTGGCTCGGAACGCCGGGCTCCCAGCTCCGCGTGTTGTGGGCTGCCGGAGCTGGGCGACTGGGCTTGTATTCACTGGAATTTAGAAGGATGAGAGGCAATCTTATAGAAACGTTTTCAGTTCTTGGAGGGATTGGGCAGGCTAGATGCAGGAAAAATGTTCCAGATGTTGGGGGAGTCCAAACCAGTGACCACACACAGTTTAAGAATAAGGGGTCGGCCATTTTGGACTGAGATGAGGAAAAACCATTTCACCCAGAGAGTTGTGAATCTGTGGAATTCTCTGCCACAGAAGGCAGTGGAGGCCGATTCACCGGATGTTTTCAAGAGAGAGTTAGATTTAGCTCTTAGGGCTAACGGAATCAAGGGGTATGGGGAGAAAGCAGGAACGGGGTACTGATTGTGGATGATCAGCTGTGATCATATTGAATGGTGGTGCTGGCTCGAAGGGCTGAATGGCCTACTCCTGCACCTATTGTCTATGTTTCTAATGACGACACCAGGGAGAAGCTTTAGGGACTGAAGATAACTGGTGTAGTTGGTGACTTAGTGTGGCTGCTCTTGTTGGCGTTCATGTATTAGTTGAAAAATGCAACCAGCCGCTCGTGCAGTTGACTTGAATAATTTATACCCCGAACATGTTGACCCATGCTGCCGTAGAATTACTAACCCACCTCTCTCTCTTTTTGTGCTTTCTGTGAAGAATTTCTCTCTTTAGGTCAAACCAGAGTCGTTTAAGTTCTAGTTTTAATTTCGCGATACAGACCCTTCGGCCCAGCGAGTCTGTGCCGACCAGCGATCCCCCCCCCGCACACTAACACTACCCTACACACGCCAGTGAGAATGTTTACACTTATACCAAGCCAATTAAGTCAATGAAACGTACAAAATAATGAAAGGCCTGGATAGAATGGATGTGGGGAGGATGTTTCCGCTGGAGGGAGAGTCTAGGATCAGAGGTCACAGCCTCAGAATTAAAGGGACATTCCTTTAGGAAGAAGATGAGAAGGAACTTCTTCAGTCAGAGGGTGGTGAATCTGTGGAACTCATTGCCACAGAGGGCTGTGCAGGCCGTCAGTGGATATTTTTGTGAGGCAGAGATAGACAAATTCCAGATTAGAATGGGTGTCAAGGCTTACGGGGAGAGGGGCAGGAAAATGGGATTTAGGAGGCAGAGATCAGCCATGATTGAATGGCGGGGTGGACTCGATGGGCCGAATGGCCTAACTCTACTCCTCTAACTTGTGAGCCTGCGAACCTGCACGTCTCTGGAGCGTGGGGGGAAAGCGAAGATCCCGGAGAAAACCCACGGGGAGAACGTACAAACTCCGTACAGACAGCACCCGTAGTCGGGATCGAACCCGGGTCTCCGGCGCTGCAAGGGCTGCAAGGGCTGCAAGGGCTGCAAGGGCTGCAAGGGCTGCAAGTGATGCAAGGGCTGCAAGGGCTGCAAGTGATGCAAGGGCTGCAAGTGATGCAAGGGCTGCAAGGGCTGCAAGGGCTGCAAGGGCTGCAAGGGCTGCAAGTGATGCAAGGGCTGCAAGTGATGCAAGTGATGCAAGGGCTGCAAGGGCTGCAAGGGCTGCAAGGGCTGCAAGTGATGCAAGGGCTGCAAGTGATGCAAGGGCTGCAAGGGCTGCAAGGGCTGCAAGGGCTGCAAGGGCTGCAAGTGATGCAAGGGCTGCAAGGGCTGCAAGTGATGCAAGGGCTGCAAGGGCTGCAAGTGATGCAAGTGATGCAAGGGCTGCAAGTGATGCAAGTGATGCAAGGGCTGCAAGTGATGCAAGTGATGCAAGGGCTGCAAGGGCTGCAAGTGATGCAAGGGCTGCAAGGGCTGCAAGTGATGCAAGGGCTGCAAGTGATGCAAGGGCTGCAAGGGCTGCAAGTGATGCAAGGGCTGCAAGGGCTGCAAGGGCTGCAAGGGCTGCAAGGGCTGCAAGGGCGGTAAGGGCTGCAAGGGCTGCAAGGCTGCAACTCTACCGCTGCGCCACCGTGGCCGCCCTTTGTTCGTGCTTCCTGTGAAGATCTTTCTCTTTTTCGGTCAAACCAGAGTCGTTTAGTTTAGTTCATAAGTGATAGGAGCAGAATGAGGCCATTCGGTCCATCAAGTCTACTCCGTCATTTATTCGTGGCTGATCTATCTCTCCCTCCTAACCTCAGAGATACAGCGGGGAAACAGGCCCTTCGGCCCACCGAGTCCGCACCGACCAGCGATCCCCCCACACTGCCCAACACACTAGCGCCAATTTACAATGTCACCAAAAACAGTAAACCCACACGTCAGGGCAGCGCCGGAAACCCGGATTCGATGATGTCCACGGGTGCTGTCTGTACGGAGTTTGCACGTTCTCCCCATGACCTGCGTGGCTTTTCTCCGGGAGCGTGCGGGGTGATCGCTGGTCGGCACGGACTCGGTGGGCCGAAGGGCCTGTTTCTGCTCTGTATCTCCACAGTCTGTAGTCGGGGAGTTTAGATCAGCTTGGGAGGATAAAAGGACAATGGCAACTGCGAGATATTTATTGACCAGAATTTACTTTAGACAGTTAAGTCCCTTGTGGTTGTGGCAATGTCTTATTGATTGGCTCGTAAACAGTCTCCCATGGATAGACCC
>NC_046000.1:6108189-6148546 GCF_010909765.2 Amblyraja radiata | reverse complement strand
TTCCCTCTCCCACCCTCTCTCCCAATCACTCTCCCTCCCACCCCCTCCCTATCACTCTCTGCCCCCCCTCACTCCACTCCTCTTGACCTCCCTCTCACTCATTCCTCCCTCACTCCACTCCCTCTGTATCGCCCTCCCTCCCCTATTGCCCTTCCTCCCTCCCCATCTCCCGATCTCTCTCCCTACACCACCACCCCCCTTCCCCTTCCCCCGACACCAGGTGCCCCCGAGTTCTGTGGGAGTATTTTTCGCCAGCGTGTTTCTTTGTGATCGTCGAGTCCGTTTTCCGCGCTGACCGTCGGAAGACCCGGGTCCGTCAAAGCCCCCCCCCACAGACAACATCACTCACGTTCGCGCTTGTTTAACTTATTTTATAACATAGAATATTAAATTGAATGAGATTCAAGTGGCATCAAATTGTTCTGCTCTTTGTGTACATTGGGTATTGGTCTATTAACGGCCTCACGAAAGATAAATCCCACCTCGGTCACCCCCCTCTCCCGTCCGCCAGAAGATTCAGAAGCTTGAAAGCGCGCAACACCACAGATCCCGACCACGGGTGCTGCCTGTACGGAGTTTGCACGTTCTCCCCGTGACCTGCGTGGGTTTTCTCCGAGATCTTCGTTTTCTTCCCACACTCTTTATGTTCCCGATGTTGGGGGTAGTCGAGAACCAGGGGCCACACACACAGTTTAAGAATAAGGGGTAAGCCATTTAGAACGGAGACGAGGAAACACTTTATCACCCAGAAAGTTGTGAGTCTGTGGAATTCTTTGTCTCAGACGGCGGTGGAGGCCGGTTCTCTGGATACTTTCAAGAGAGAGCTAGATAGGGCTCTTAAAGATAGCAGAGTCAGGGGATATGGGGAGAAGGCAGGAACGGGATACTGATTGGGGATGATCAGCCATGATCACATTGAATGGCAGTGCTGGCTCGAAGGGCCGAATGGCCTACTCCTGCACCTATTGTCTAAAGACGTACAGGTTTGTAGAGTAATTGGTAAAATTGTAAGATGTTAATATTGTGTAGGATAGTGTTAATGTGCGGGGATCGTTGATCGGTGCAGATTCGGTGAGCCAAGGGCCTGTTTCCGTGCTGTATCTCTATACTAAACTAAACAAAACAGAGACTTCTTCCCCTCTGTTATCAGGCTTCAGTACGGCCCTTCCATAAGCTAGAGTACTGTCTGAATCATGTTTGTGCGACTCGGTGGCGTAGTGGTAGAGTTGCTGCCTCACAACGCCAGAGACCCGGGTTCAATCCTGACCACGGGTGCTGCCTGTACGGAGTTTGTACGTTCCCCCCGTGACCTGCGTGGGTTTTCTCCGGGTGCTCCTGTCAGAGGGTGGTGAATCTGTGGAAGCTCCCTGTGACCGCGTTAATTTCCTTTGGATGCTCCGGTTTCCTCCCACACTCCAAAGACGTACAGGTTTTCAGGTTAATTGGCTTCAGTAGAATTGTCCCCGTACACAAACTGCTAGTGTACTGGGTGATCGCTGGTCAGTGTGGACTCAGTGGGCTGAAGGGCCTGTTTTCACGCTGTATCTCTAAACTAAACTAAACTATAGTCACCTTGGTCACTCCCTCTTCTCCCTGCTCCCGTACAGCAGTCGAGACAAGCTTGAAAGCGAGCACCACCAGACTCAGGAACAGCTTCTTCCCCTCTGTTATCTGGCTTCTGAACGGTCCTTCCATCAGCTCGGATAACGTCCGATTCACCTCTACCCCATTGCGGACATTGGTCCCTGGAACTGATGCACTACGAGGCCAAGAACTGTGTTGAATCTGTGGAATTCATTGCCACAGAGGTCAAGTCATTGGGTATTTTTAAAGTGAAGATTGTCAGATTCTTAGGTAGACAAAAATGCTGGAGAAACTCAGCGGGTGAGGCAGCATCTATGGACCGAAGGAATAGGTGACGTTTTGGGTCGAGACCCTTGAGTTTCTCCAGCATTTTTGTCTACCTTCGATTTTGCACTTCATCTGTAGTTCTTTCTTAAACATTGACAGATTCTTGATTAGCATGATTAAATGGCAGAGTAGTCTTGATGGGCCGACTGGCCTAATTCTGCTCCTATCCCTTAGAAACTAAATTCTCCACTCTGTTTCCACCCCTTTGATCTTCCTAGAGTCATACAGCGTAGAAACAAGCCTGTCGGCCCAACTTGCCCACGCCGACCAACCTGTCCCATCTACACTAGTCCCGCCTGCCTGTGTTTGGCCCATATCCCTCCGAACCTGCCCGATCCATGTAAGATAGACACAAAATGCTGAAGTAACTCAGCGGAACTGGTAGCATCTCTGGAGAGAAGGAATGTGTGACGTTTCGGGTCGAGACCCTTCAGAACCCATTCCGTATTCCCTGGAGAGGAAAAGACTACAAAAAGCAGTAAACACTGCCCAGTCCATCATCGGCTCTGACCTTCCTTCCATTGAGGGGATTTATCGCAGTCGCTGCCTCAAAAAGGCTGGCAGTATCATCAAAGACCCACACCATCCTGGCCACACACTCATCTCCCTGCTACCTTCAGGTAGAAGGTACAGGAGCCTGAAGACTGCAACAACCAGGTTCAGGAATAGTTACTTCCCCTCAGCCATCAGGCTATTAAACCTGGCTCGGACAAAACTCTGATTATTACCAACCACTTTCTGTTATTTGCACTATCAGTTTATTTATTCATGTGTGTATATATTTATATCATGGTATATGGACACATTTATCTGTTTTGTAGTAAATGCCTACTATTTCTGTGTGCTTAAGCAAAGCAAGAATTTCATTGTCCTATACAGGGACACATCACAATAAACTCACTTGAACTTGAACTTGAGATACTGCATGTTCCGCTTAATTACTTCAGCATTTTGTAAACCAGCATCTGACGTTCCTCCCTACACAGTCCTATCCATGTACCTATCTAATGGTTCTTAAAAGTTGTGATAGTTCCTGCCTCAACTACCTCCTCCACCAGCTTGTTCCATACACCCACCCATACACTGTGTGAAAAGGTTACCCCTGTTATATCTTTTCCCACATCACCTTAAACCTGTGTCCTCTGGTCCTCGATTCACCTACTCTGAGAAAGACTCTGTCCAATCTATTCCTCTCATGATTTTGTACACCTCTATAAGATCACCCCTCATCCTCCTGCGCTCCAAGGAATAGAGACCCAGCCTACTTAACCTCTCCCTGTAGCTCAGTCCCTCTAGTCCTGGCAACATCCTCGTAAATCTTCTCTGCACCTCTTCCAGCTTGACAATATCTTTCCCATAACATTTGCTGATGATTGTTTGCTGTACCGTCCAATTAAGTCAGCTGATGATGAAGATGCTCTCCAAAAGGATCTCGATACTATGGTTGAGTGGTCACAACAATGGGGCATGCAGTTCAACCCTTCCAAATGTGAAACCATGCGTGTCACCAGAAAGAGGAATCCAGGCGAAACATCTTACATTATACTTGGTGCCACCCTTGAAGAATCCAAACAAACCAAGTATCTTGGCATCAAATTGCAGAATGATCTGCGTTGGAATGGTCAGACTCATCATGCAACGGTGAAAGCAACAGGTGTCCTAAACTTTCTGAGGCGCAACTTTCATCATTGTTCAACTTCTGTCAAGGAGAAGCTGTACTTCACCCTCGTTAGACCTCATTTGGACTACGCAGTTGCAGCATGGGACCTATACACAAATAAAAACATCGAACGTGTCCAAAGACAGGCAGCTCGATTTGTTACTAACACCTATGAGAGAGAAGCAAGTGTCACCAAACTTCTGAATTCTCTGGGGTGGAACCCTCTCCAAGACAGACGTGAAGCTCACCGTTTGACCTGTTTTTACAAAATGTTAAATGGTCAGCTCGACATAGATTACAAGACCTACACCAAACCCAAACCAATTAGGAGCAGACGAGGGCATTCGATCCAATTTGTGATCCCAGCTACAAAGACAGATGTGTACAGCAATTCGTTCTTCCCCCGCACAATTAAAGCACGGAATAATCTCCACCCAACTATAGTTACCCAACCAGATGCAACTAAATTTAAAGTAGTTCTTTCTTCCCAATAACCCTTTCTGGCTTAAGCCCTCCCTTCACCACCTCCAGTTTAAATTCCATTTGGAATATTTTGGAGGACCAAGAAACCAAGAACCAAGAACATGGTGGCCAGAACTGAAGACAATACTTTAAATGCATAAATCTTCTCTGCATCCATTGCAGCTTAACGACATGCTTCCTATATATAACAGGATCTTTGGTCCAAACCACTCTGCTACTCTGGGGCAAGAGTCTCTGGGCATGTATCAGATCGCAGTGGGCGGGGCCAGGGTGAGGGGGCGGGGCTCAATCATGCGAGGGGCGGGCACGCTGCTGCGCCTGCGCACTGGTATCGGCGGGCGGGTGCTGGGAGGAGGCGGGGCCACTGTGTTGCGTGCTGGTAGCAGTGGGCGGGGTGTATCTGGGGGCGGGGCAATGGTGGCGCCTGCGCACTGGTGGCAGTGGGGCGGTGTTTATGCGAGGGGCGGGGCCGTTGTAAGAGGCGGGTCTAGGGCGGCGCCTGCGCACTGGTGGCAGTGGGGCGGCGTTCATGCGAGGGGCGGGGCCGTTCTAAGAGGTGGGATTAGGACGGCGCCTGCGCACTGGTGGCAGTGGGTGGGGTTTATGCGAGGGGCGGGGTCGTTCTGAGAGGCAGGGCCAGCACGGCGCATGCGTGCTTATTGCAGTGGGCGGGGTTTATGCGAGGGGCGGGGCCGTTCTGAGAGGCGGGGCCAGAGCGGCGCGTGCGCGTTGGTGCGCAGGGTGACGGTTGGTGGCCATGTCGTCCCGCAGGTCGGGGTCGAGGTCGGGGCCGGTGGATCGGCATCTCTACCGCGTGTCGGAGCCGCGGCAACACCCGCTCGGCTTCACACAGTACCGGGTCACCGCCACGGTGAGCGCCCGGGGCCGGGCCGGGCCGGGCCGGGCTGGGCCAGGGATGGGATGGGATGGGCTCCACCCTCTACCCTCCACCCCCCACATCTGGTCATCGTCACCCCTCCTCACCTCCTCCCTCATGCATGGCACCCTCAACATCTCCCACACCCCTCCTCCCTCCCCTCCTCACACCCCCCTCCTCACCTCACACTCACCCCCCTCCTCACCTCCCCCCTCATGCATGGCACCCTCAACATCTCCCACCACCCTCCTCCCTCCCCTCCTCACCCATCCCCCTCCTCACCCTCACCCCCCACATGTGTGGCACCCTCAACATCTCCCACCCCCCTCCCCTCCTCACCCTCTCCCCTCCCCCCTAACACTCCGCATCCCCCATTTCCCCCCTCCTCCCCCTCTATCCCCCACTCACTCCCTTCCACCTCCTCACTTCCTCTCCTCCTCACTCCCCTCTCACTGTCTCCCATTACTGACTCACCCCCTTCACTCCCCACCCTCGCCCCTCTCCCACCATTACCAGTCTATCCCACCCCCCACCCCCTGTTGTGTGTGTGTGTGGAATTTACATGTTCTCCCTGTGATAGCTTGAGTTTCAAGTCCCAAAAATGTGGGTTTGTAGGTTAATCGTCCCTCTGAAAAATTGCCCCCTAGTGTGCAGGGAGTGGATGAGAAACTGTGATAACATAGAACCAGTGTGAAGGGGTGATCGCTGGCCTGTTTCCCTGCTGTCAAATGAAATAGACATAGGATAGACAACATACAAAAACACTTTGTACATAAATCACACAAAATTCTAGAAGAAAGACTGCAAATTATGAGAGATTAATGCTGTGACACACGTAGAAATTAAACAAGTCCATGGTAGTGCAAGAGGTGGTCTGTAATGCAGGAGGCCCAGGACAGAGAGGTCAGTGTGGGAAAGGGGAGTTTGGCAACTGGGAGATCGCGTAGGTCAAGGCAGACAGTGAAATGATCGCCCGGTCTGCACTTGATCTCGCCAATATATAGGAGCCCACACAGAGAAGCCAACTTATTGTAATGAAGTAACACCAACACTAAGTAATGTGTACCTAGATACAGTGGAACTGCATGCTATCAGGGCAGCATGGTGGTGCAGCGGTAGAGGGCTTGTCCCACTTGGCCGTCATTTGCGAGCCATTTACGCGACCTGGTAGCGTGTGGGTCGCGCGGGACGGGCGCATGGAGTGGCGTGAAGGAGGGTGGAGTTGTACACGGTATCGCGCAGCGCTCCAGGATTTTGTTCTGCACAAAATCTTTGCGCGCCACCGGCCTGTCGTGTAAATGACGGCCAAGGGGAACACCCTGGCACGGCGCGACGTCTCGCCTCCAACAGCAGCAGAAGCAGGCAAGCGTTCGCTGAGCTCGGCCTGGGGCTCACGGCCGTTGAGTATCCGGATCCGCCCCCCCACTCCTACTCCCAGAGCGGGGCCAAGACGATTGGAGATAGACACAAAATGTTGGAGTAACTCAGCGGGACCGGCAGCATCTCTGGAGAGAAGCAATGGGTGACGTTTCGAGTCGAGACCCTTCTTCAGACTGAAGAAGAGTCTTGACCCGAAACATCATCCATTCCTTCTCTCCAGAGATGCTGCCGGTCCCGCTGAGTTACTCCAACATTTTGTGTCATCTTCAAATGACGTCACGCGCTCCAGACAGCTGTGCGGACGCATGATAACGCGAACAACCGTCGCGCGTCATTCACTACCGGCCTGTCGCGTAAATGACGGACAAGTGGGACAGGCACTTTACAGTGCCAGAGACCCGGGCTCGATCCTGACTACTGGTGCTGTCTGTACAGAATTTGTACATTCTCCTCATGACTTGCGTGGGTTTTCTCCGAGATCTTTGGTTTCCACCTACACTCCAAAGACGTGCAGGTTTGTAGGTTAATTAGCTTTGGTATGAATGTTAAAAAAGTGTCCCTAGTGTGTGTAGGGTGGTGTTAATGAGCAGGGATTACTGGTCAGTGCGGACTCTGGGCCAAAGGACATATTTCCGCGCTGTATCTCTAAACTAAACTAAAGGTCAAATGATGTATAAGTACATCAGGTAATGCAAAAGAGAAAATAAACAGAGTGCAGAATATAATGTCCAGCTGCAGAGAAAGTGCAGATTAAAAAAACGGAAGTCTTTAGATTAATGGCCACGTTAGTGTGGCTTTCACCTTCACATACTACACACTATACAAGTGTAGTTTCTTTTTTTTCTGAGCACCCTATTAACACCCTTTACTTTTTTTTTATTATTGATATTTCTTATTGTTTTTGTTTTTTATTGATCTTATATTATATATTATTTGAATGTAGATGTGAAGGATATTGTGTATTTAGTTTAAGAAGACATAGATGCGGATTAAGGTGGATAGAAATTCTCATTGGATTGATGTCCGGGTGCAACGGGGAGCTGAGGGAGTCAAGAAGGCTACTCCAAAAAAAGCCGCCCTAATAGTAAAATGCATGATATAAAGGTGAAGACTGGGGGTGATGGAGTAACCTTCTGCAGTTGGAATGTAAAAGGAATTAATGAACCAATTAAAAGGGGAAAGGTGTTAGCTCAGTTGAACAGATTGAAGACAGATGTCATTTTCCTTCAAGAGACTCATCTTAAAAAAGATGCTCAACATAGATTAACAGCTAAATGGATTTCTAAGGTGTATCA
Source organism: Amblyraja radiata (assembly GCF_010909765.2). NCBI lineage: Eukaryota > Metazoa > Chordata > Chondrichthyes > Rajiformes > Rajidae > Amblyraja > Amblyraja radiata. The sequence continues at coordinate 6,140,940 of NC_046000.1, read as the reverse complement.
TTCTACATTTATTCATAAATCTAGAGGAGTTGCAATAATTATTCGCAAAGGTATACCTTTCATACAAAGTTCTATTATAGAGGATAAAGAAGGCAGATATGTAATAATTACAGGGGAATTATATTCAAAAAAGGTAATTTTAATGAATATATATGCCCCTAATTTTGATAATCCATTATTTTTTAAGAAAATATTTAATAATATTCCTATATCCACTCAACACAATTTAATAATTGGAGGTGATTTAAATTGTACTTTAGATAACTATCTAGATAGATCATCTGCAAAAAAGAAAGCCGCCTCGAAATCAAGTAAATTCATAAATGCTTTTATCAATACATCTAATATTAAAGACATCTGGAGGTTAGATAATCCATCCGGACGAGAATATTCTTTTTTCTCGCCCGTACATGGAACCTATTCGAGGATAGATTATTTTTTAATAGATTCTAAATTACTTCCTTTTACGTATGACGCAAAATATCATAATATTATCATCTCGGATCATGCGCCATTAACATTTAAGATAAAATTAAAAGATATATCTAATAAAACTACTACCTGGAGATTTAACCCTCAGATATTAAAGGACAATGACTGTTGTAAATATGTGATGGATCAGATTAAATTATTTTTTGAAACTAATGATAATCCTGAAACTTCTCCATCACTATTTTGGGACACATTTAAGGCATTCATGCGTGGCGCAATAATATCCGCACAAGCACATCTCAATAAAGAAAATCGAAAAATAGAACAAAATTTAGAAAATGAGATAAAACGTCTAGATAATGAAAATATAAAACAGCCTTCCAAAGAGTTAAGTAATAAAATTGCATCAGTAAAATATAGATTAAATAAAATATATTCTAATCAAGTGATTAAACTTTTTCAACAAACTAAGCAAGTGTATTTTGAATTTGGAGATAAGCCACAAAAATTACTAGCACGACAGCTTAGAAAATTAGAAGATGAGAAGATGATACACGGAATTAGATCTGAGTATGGAAATATATTAATTACTCCAAAAGATATTAATGATAGATTTTTACAATATTATAAAAATCTTTATTCGTCAAAACTAACAGGACAAACAGATAGTATGGAAATATTTTTACAAGAATGTCAAATCAATAGCTTAGATCAGGAAGGTAGAGAATTGTTAAATGCTGAAATAACAGTAAAAGACATTATAGAATCAATTAGTTCGCTAAAGAACGGAAAAGCAGCGGGCCCAGATGGCCTGAGTGCAGAATTTTATAAAAAATTTCAAGATCTGATTTCCCCAAGATTACAAATAATGTATAGATATGCATATGACCAAGGAAAATTACCAGAATCTTTAAATGAATCCACAATTACACTCATCCCTAAAGTAGATAAGGATTTGGAAGATCCTGGATCATATAGAGCGATTGCCCTTTTAAATACAGACCAAAAAATATTAACTAAGGTCTTATCTAGGAGATTAAGTTTAGTGATCTCTAAATTAATACATTATGATCAAACAGGTTTTATCCCAAAACGTTACTCATCCCATAATCTCAGACGTTTGTTTAATATTATATATTCAAAAAGAATACGAGATACGGAACTAGCGGTTATATCACTAGATGCAGAAAAAGCGTTTGATCAGGTGGAATGGATGTATTTATTTAATATAATGGAAAAGTTTCAATTGGGGGATAGATTTTGTAAATGGGTAAGAATTTTATACTCGAATCCTATGGCAAGAATTTTGACTAACCAAATTTTATCAGCCAAATTCAAACTCTCTAGGGGATGCAGACAGGGATGTCCGTTATCACCCTTATTGTTCGCATTGGTGATAGAACCATTGGCGGAAAAAATTAGATCTGAACCTGAAATATATGGCTATAATACTGATACAACAATTAATAAAATTTCTTTATATGCAGATGATGTTTTAATTTACATTACAAAACCGGAAATTAGTATTCCCAACCTGCTAAACATTATAACTAAGTTTGGTGCATTTTCTGGGTATAGGATTAATTGGGATAAAAGTGAGATTATGCCAATAACAGGAATAAATCTAAATACATTACAACAATACCCATTAAAAGTAGTTACAGACAAACTTAAATATTTAGGGATTAACGTAACTAAAACTCATAACTCATTAATAAAATCCAACTATCCTCAACTATTAGATAAACTTAGAAAAAATATTTTATATTGGAAAACACTTCCTATATCCATGATTGGTAGAATAAGTGCCATAAAGATGGTATTTCTACCGCAGTTGTTATATTTGTTTCAGGCTATTCCTTTTTTTCTTCCGAAAACTTTTTTAAAAAAAATTGATAATATTGTCAATAGTTTTATTTGGGATTATAAAAATCACAGAATAAATAAAAAACATCTATGCAAAGCTAAGATAAATGGAGGATTAGCACTTCCAAACTTTTTATATTATTTCTGGGCTGTTCAGATTAAGAATATGAATTTCTGGTGGGTAAATATGGATCATGAACCGACATGGTTAAATATAGAAAAGGAAGACTGTCTACCTTTCAATGTAGGTTCGATAATTTTTGCACCAACGGAAGTACAAAAAAAATATTATAAAGACAACCTAATAATATATAATAATAGACGTATTTGGAAACAAATAGTTAAGACTCTACACTTGGATAATCTCTCATTTAGATTACCAATTATGAATAATCCATCGTTTAAACCTGCTATATTAGATGGGGGGTTTAAACAATGGGATGATTTAGGAATTACAAGGATAGAACACCTTTATAGAAAAGGAAAATTTCTTTTATTCCAGGAGTTACAAGATATTTATGGATTGTCTCCACAACATTTGTTTAGGTATTTACAAATTAGAGATTATATTAAATCCAATACACAAGATTATAAAAATAAAGAAGCAGGATTGTTAGACGAACTGTTTAATTTACATCCAAATACAGAAAAATTAATAGCCTATATATATAACATCATTTTGGATAAGGAGAATCCAATAACGGAAACATATCGTCAAGCATGGGAAAATGAAATGGGATTGGCTATAACAAAAGAAAACTGGGAAGAAAGTCTACAACGAATACACCGGTGTTCATTAAACGCCAGACATATACTGATACAATTTAAAGTATTATATAGGTTACACTATTCGAAAACTAAATTAAATAGTATTTTTCCGAATCTCTCCGCTATTTGTGATAAGTGCAAGAAAGCAGAGGCAAATTTAATACATAGTTTCGTTACATGTCCTAAATTGAATTATTACTGGACAGAAATTTTTAAAGTTATTTCTGAAGTCATCAAAGTTAAATTGGACCCTAACCCAAAGCTAATAATATTTGGAATTCCGGATTTACATCTATCACTTACAGTAAATCAAAGAAATTTCTTTGATTACTGTTTGATAATTGGGAAAAAAATCATATTGAAATTTTGGAAGGGAACATTATCCCCCACAACCAAAATGTGGGCAACAGAGATGATGGAGACGTTACATCTGGAAAGAATTAGATTTGTCCTACTGGACAAGTATAATTCTTTTGAACAGATATGGTCTCCATATATACAGTATTTAGAGAAGTAGCTGTTCTTGGCAACACAGCTCGGCGTGCACCCTGCGGGATTTGGTGAGAATAATTCATTTTATATTGGAATTAACATATATGTCTTTATTGATACTATCACTTGTAGTAGTGTTATTAATAATACATATTGTGGTTACTCAAATTTTTTTTTTTTTTTTTTTTTTTTGTTTCTCTTTTTTTTTTTTTATATAATCAAATTATTATTTAATCACTCTCTTAATGATTTATAACTGTTCTATTCTTTCTCTATCATTATTTCTAAAAAAATAGTAGATAAGTATTACTAGTGTTTTACTTAATGCAAATTGAATTAATTTGATATAAAGTTGTTTGAAGCATTGTAATTGATTATCTTTAATAAAAAAATATATTAAAAATAAAAAAAATAAAAAAGAGCAAGGGGGTAGATTGGAAGATCGGAATTTTATCCCTAGTAAATGCGAGGTCTGTTCAGTCATCTGCACATCTGTGTCATTTGTTTCTGTTTCAATCCCAGATCATTTCAAAGAAGACAGCAGATGTCAAAGAGGTAACGAGGATAAACCAAAATGCTGCCAAAATGTCTTCAACCTGAACCGCTGCCTGGATTAGAGGGTTTCAGCTACAGGGAGAGAGGTTGGATAAACTTGGATTGTTTTCCGTGGAACGTTGGAGGTTGCAGGGAGACTTGATAGAAGCATTGAGGCAAACTTGATCTCTGCCTCAGAGGGCGGTGGAAGCGGGTTCTCTGGATGCTTTCATGAGAGAGCTAGATAGGGCTCTTAAAGATAGCGGAGTCAGGGGATATGGGGAGAAGGCAGGAACGGGGTACTGATTGGGGATGATCAGCCATGATCACATTGAATGGTGTTGTTGGCTCGAAGGGCCGAATGGCCTATTACTGCACCTGTTGTCTATTGACATATTAATTTATGAGAGGTGTAGATATGGTAGACAGTCAGAAGCTATTTCCCAAGATGGAAATCGAAGATTAGACACAAAAAGCTGGAGTAACTCAGCGGGACAGGCAGCATCTCTGGAGAGAAGGAATGGGTGACATTTTGGGTCAAGACCCTTCTTAGGATCCCATGTGGAAATGTGACCTTTAGAGATAAACGTGGAAACAGGCCCTTTGTCCCACTAAGTCCATGCAGACCAGCGATCACCCCGTACACTAGCTCTATCCTACACGAGGGAACATTTACAGAATCCAATAAACCTGTAGGTCTGGGAGGAAATCAGAGCACCCGGTGAAAACCCACGCAAGTCATGGGAAGAACGTACAAACCCTGTACAGACAACACCCGTTGCCAGGATGGAACCTGGGTCTCTGGTGCTGCACCACCGTGCCGCTTATCTAAAAAGCCTCTTAAACGCCACTATCGTATCAGCCTCAGGAATGGAGACGCGGAGGAATTTCTTTAGCCAGAGGCCTATGAACCTATGGAATTCATTGCCACAGACGGCGGTGGAGGCCAAGTCAATGGATATTTAAAACATGGAGATCAATAGGTTCTTGATGAGTATGGGCAGCAAAGGTTACGGGGAAAAGGCAGAAGAATGGGGTTGAGAGGGAACGATAGATCGGCCATGGTTGAATAGCGGAGTAGTACGATGGAGGAATGGCCTAATTCTGCTCCTATATCTTATTCTGGCTCCTTCTGCAGTCATGGTTTCCTCGCCTTGCAGGTGACGGTGTACAAACGCTACAGCGACTTCAAAAAGCTTCACGGAGAGCTCTCCTACATCCACAGGAACCTGTTCAGGAAACTGGAAGAGTTCCCTGCCTTCCCAAAAGCTCAAGTGTTTGGTAAGTTATGAATGAATGAATGAATGAATGAATGAATGAATGAATGAATGAATGAATGAATGACACCTTAGCAATCACATGATACAAGGGCGGCACGGTGGCTCAGCGCTAGAGTCGTTGCCTTTCAGCGCCAGAGACCCGGGTTCGATCCCGACTACGGGTTTATATGTTTGTACGTTCCTATTAAATCGTTCTGAGGGGTAACATTTTCACACAAAGGGTGGTGGGTGTATGGAATGAGCTGCCAGAGGCGATAAATGAGACAAGGACTATCACAATGTTTAAGAAACATTTAGGTACTTGGATAGGGCAGGATTAGAGGGATATTAGATTAGATTAGATTCAACTTTATTGTCATTGCACAAATACGAGTACAGGTACAACGAAATACAGTTTAATAATAATAATAATAATAATAATAAATTTTTATTTAATGGGCGCCTTTCAGACATCTCAAGGACACCTTACATAGTAATCGGAATAACATATAATCGGAATATAACAAGTAATAAAGACATCACAGAGACACAAATTAAAAACAGAATTCAATCCAAAAACAGAAAATCAAAAACACAGTTTAGCATCTAATCAGAGTGCAAAGTAGTAAAATACTGGTTAAAACAATATGTACAATGTGGCTATAGGGTGATTTCACGAAAGGTCACTGGAGCGTAAATCCCCACTCACGTGACCGAAAATTTTAACTGGGGGACAAGCGTCACTTCCGGTATGGTTCACTGGCTGGTATGGACAGTTGGGCAGAAGGGCATGTTTCCATGCTGTAAGGCTCTATGAATCTAAGAGACTAGGGAGTGCTGGTGCAGGATTCCCAAAAGGCCGATTTTCAGCTTGAATCGGTTGTAATGTGCCTGTCCCACTCAGTCGATTTTTTAGGCGACTAGGCTGTCGCCAAGTGGTCGCCGGGGTGTCGCCTGTATGGTCGTGAGTCGTCTCCTCAGTCGCCCAAAGAATCGTAGTGTCTTTCTGGTCGCCGCTGGGTTTTCAACATGCTGGAAATTGTTTGCCGACCGTGGGGTTGACGCCAATGAGCGTAGCTTGACGTAGGTGCTGTCGTAGGTTGTCGCCAGGTTAACGCAGGTTGTTGCTGGTGCTGACTTCAATGAATTCCATTGTCGTATCCACCGGCAGTCGCCTAAAAATCGCCTGAGTGGGACAGGCCCATAAGGAAGGCAAATGCAACGTGAGCATTCATTATGAGAGGACTAGAATATGCAGGTCCACCACCGATTTTCAAGACAACTGGTGGTCTGGCACCTTACAAGAGTGCACTTGAAATTGACTGCCACTTGTTGCTCCACAATGACCAGCGACCGGTGCGTATTGTCTGTGTTCTGTGTCAGGGCGCTTTGACGAGGCGGTCATCGAGGAGCGGCGACACTCTGCCGAGGAGATGCTGCAGTTCACCATCAACATCCCCGCTCTGCACAACAGCCCGCAGCTCAAAGACTTCTTCAAGGTGCCCGCACGCCTGGGAGGGGAGGGGGGGGGGGGGGACAGCAGAGCGTCGCACTTCCCGAAGGACCCCAACCTACGATCAGCTTCTGTCAAGTGTCCGCTACTCTGTGGGATAGCGTTAGTATGCGGGGGATCGCTGGTCGGTGCGGACTCGGTGGGCTGAAGGGCCTGTTTCAATGCTGTATCTCTAAACTAAAGCAATGGGATGAGTGGCCTAATTCTGTATTATGGTTGGTGGGAAGGAACTGCAGATGCTGGTTTAAACTGAAGATAGACACAAAATGCTGGAGTACCTCAGCGGGGACAGGCAGCATCTCTGAAGAGACGGAATGAGTGACATTTCGGTTCGAGACCCATCTTCAGACTGACGTCAATCTGCTTTAATCTGTCCTTTTCACCTTACCCTTCCATATCTCTAGTTTCTCTTTCCCCTGACTCTCAGTCTGAAGAAGGATCCCGACCTGAAACTTCACCCATTCCTTCGCTCCAGAGATGCAGCATTTCCCAGCTGAGTTACTCCAACATTTTGTATCTATCTTCGATTTAATCCAGCATCTGCAGTCCCTTCCCGCCACCATAAGACAGAATAAGGCCACTCATCCCATCGAGTCCCATTGCTTTAGTTTAGAGATACAGCGCCGAAACAGGCCCTTCGGCCCAGCGAGTCCGCACCGACCAGCGATCCCCCGCATACTAACACTATGGCACAGAGTAGCGGGCAATTTACAGAAGGCGAATAACCTACAAACCTGCACGTGTTTGGGATGTGGGAGCACCCGGGGAAAACCCACGCTGATTCATCCTCTGGTCTGTGCAGAGGGTGAACGTGCTGCCCTGATTCCCCTCAACCCCCCTCTCTACCCTCCCCTCCCACTACCCTCCCCTCCTTCTCCCCCCTCCTTCTACCCCCCCACCCTCTACCTCCCCCCCTCCCCCATCCACTTTGTGCGGTCGGTGCAGAGGGTGAACATGTCGCCCTGTCTCTCTCTCCCTCGCCCCCCCCCCCCTCCCCACCACAGGACGGAGAGGCGTGCTGCCCGCTGGACCTCGCAACTCCCGAGAACGTCTCCGCCCTTCCGGAGCCGCTGATCCCGCTGCCGCCCGCGCGCTGGGAGGCGCCCGGATCGTGCGCCTGGACGCCAGACTCGCAGCGCCGGGACGGAGCCCCGAGAGAGATGGACGTGAACGTGGATGGTGGAGAGGAAGCCCGGGCCGAGACCGTGACCCCCAGCCCAACCCGTCTGGGTAAGACGCGCCCACCCTCCACGAGCCGGGGCGTGAGGCAGTGGGGGCTGGACCCCCGGGGGACTGAGGCCGTGGGAGAAAGAGGCTAGGACCTCATTCCCATTCTGCCCTCAGAATAAAGAAATTCCTCCTCATCTCCTTCCAGAAGAAACGTCCTTTAATTCTGAGGCTGTGCCCTCTGGTCCTAGACTCTCCCACCAGTGGAAACATCCTCTCCACATTCACTCTATCCAGGACTTTCACTATTCGGTGAGTTTCAATGAGGTCCCCCTCTTCATCCTTCTAAACTCCAGCGCCGTCAAACGCTCATCGTACATTAACATACTCGTGCGTCGGTGTGGACGGGTTTGGTCAAAGGGTCTTCAACCAAACCCACTCGGCAGTAGAGGTGCTGACTCACAACACGGACCGGGATTCAAACCCGACTTGTCTGTGACCTGCGTGGGTTTTCACCGAGATCTTTGGTCTCCTCCCACACCCCAAAGATGCGCAGCTTTGCAGGTTAATTTGGCTTGGTAAACGTGTCAAAATTGCCCCAAGTGTAGAACAGTGTTGGTGTGCGGGGATCGCTGGTCGGCCCGGACTCGGGTCCAGAGCTGGCCCGATGCCAGGACCCAACACGTAGGGCCTGTTTCCGCGCTGTGTCTCTAAACTAAACTAAGGTAGACACAAAATGCTGGAGTAACTCAGCAGGTGAGACAGCATCTATGGAGAGAAGGAATGGATGACGTTTCGGGTCGAGGCCCTTCTTCAGACTGATGTCGGAGGGGAACCTGAAGATGGGCCTCGACCCGAAACGTCACCTATTCCTTCTCTCCACAGATGCTGCCTGTCCCGCTGAGTTACTCCAGCATTTTGAGTCTACCTTCGATTTTATCCAGTATCTGCAGTTCTTTCTCACACATAGACTAAACAAAGATCCTGTTTTGGTGCTGTGAACTGGGGGGGCTCCCAAAGACACCTAAAAGTGACATAGAAACATAGAAACTAGGTGCAGGAGTAGGCCATTCGGCCCTTCGAGCCTGCACCGCCATTCAATATGATCATGGCTGATCATCCAACTCAGTATCCCATCCCTGCCTTCTCTCCATACCCCCTGATCCCTTTAGCCACAAGGGCCGCATCTAACTCCCTCTTAAATATAGCCAATGAACTGGCCTCAACTACCATCTGTGGCAGAGAGTTCCACAGATTCACCACTCTCTGTGTGAAAAATGATTTTCTCATCTCGGTCCTAAAAGACTTCCCTCTTATCCTTAAACTGTGTGACCCCTTGTCCTGGACTTCCCCAACATTGGGAATAATCTTCCCGCATCTAGCCTGTCCAACCCCTTAAGAATTTTGTAAGTTTCTATAAGATCCCCCCTCAATCTTCTAAAAACATAGCTTTAAGGCGAGGAGAGTAAGATTTATTAGGAATCTGAGGGGCGAACCCAACCCGCGTGTAGGGTCTCCGCTCCCCGGTAACATCCCCTTCCCCTTGCTTCCCCAATCAGGATCGCACGTTCCTTCCATCGCAGATGAGGCGCTGCCCGATCGGGGAGATACGGCGGCGGAGGGGGGAGCACCTTCGCCCGTGGACCTGGGCGACGACACAGAGGAGGACGAGAGGGGGCCCGAGGTCGGTTCCGCACTGCCTGACAGCGAGCTGGCGCTGTTCGACCCGTGCGCCAAGGAAGGTAGGTCCGTGGGCCCATCTCGGGAGGACATAGACAACCCCCTGTGCATTAAACCTGCTTCCCAAGTCAAGTCAAGTCAAGTTTATTTGTCACACATACACATACAAGATGTGCAGTGAAATGAAAGTGGCAATGCCTGCGGATTGTGCAAAAAATTACAGAACGGAATAGAATCAGTATTTACATGTTAGAAAAACCCCCCAGCAATTTTAGAAAGACACCACACAACAGTAAGTTAGTCCCTGTTGAGATCGGAGTTTACTGTCCTGATGGCCTGTGGGAAGAAACTCCGTCTCATTCTCTCTGTTTTCACAGCATGACAGCGGGGACGTTTGCCTGACCGTAGTAGCTGGAACAGTCTGTTGCTGGGGGGGGGGGGGGAAGGGGTCCCCCATAACGTTGCTGGCTCTGGATCTGCACCTTCTGGTGTATAGGTCCTGCAGGGGGGCGAGTGTAGTTCCCATAGTGCGTTCGGCCGAACGCACTACTCTCTGCAGAGCCTTCTTGTCCTGGGCAGAGCAGTTCCCAAACCAGATTGTGATGTTTCCGGACATGATGCTTTCTACAGCCCCTGAGTAGAAGCACTGAAGGATCCTCAGAGAGACTCTGAATTTCCTCAGAGTTGCTATCTTACAGTGTTTACAGCGCCAAAGACCCGAGTTTGCAGGTTCTCCCCTTGACCGCGTGGGTTTTCTGCAGGATCTCTGGTTTCCTCCCACACCCCAAAGACATGCAGGGTCGTAGGTTAATTTGGCTTGGTTTAAATGTAAACGTTGTCCCTGGTGTGTGCAGGGTAGTGTTAATGTGCGGGGATCGCTGGTCATCCCGGACTTGGTGGGACGAAGGGCCTGTTCCGTGCTGTATCTCTAAACTAAACTAAACACTGTCGCCAAGCCTAACTCATTCCTCTGTGTAAGAAGGAACTGCAGATGCTGGTTTACACTGAAGACAGACACAAAATGCTGGAGTAACTCAGTGGGTCAGGCAGTATCTCTGGAGAGAAGGAATGGGTGATGTTTTGGGTCTGGACCTTTGAGTCAGTGGAGATGGAAACGAGAGTTATGGAAGTGTACGGTGTGAAAAAGACAGATCAAAGCAGACGATGCTCTGCCTGTCCCGCTGAGTTGCTCCAGCATTTTGTCGAACTCATCCCTCTCACAGTTCTGCTGAAGGGTACCTCGTAGAGTCAGAGAGCCCTACAGAATTAGCCTATTCAATCATGACTGATCTATCTTTCCCTCTCAACCCCATGCTCCTGCCTTCTCGTAATCTTTAACACGCTGACTAATCAAGTACCTGTCAATTTTAAGCTTAAAAATATAGCACTTTGTGTCTTTCAAAGTCCTATAAGGGGCTTCTTGACTTGAGTCATGACTTCTTGACTCTTCTACGCAATGCCTCAACTGATGAAGACATACATATCTTGCGTGCATTGATGTTCATAAATTCTAGGTGTAGAATGAGGCCATTCGGCCCATCAAGTCTACTCCGCCATTCAATCATGGCTGATCTATCTCTCCCTCCTAACCCCATTCTCCTGCCTTCTCCCCATAACACCTGACACCCGTACTAATCAAGAATCTATCTATCTGCCTCAAAAATATCCATTGACTTGGATATGCAGTCTGTGGCGATGAATTCCACAGATTCACCAACCTCTGAATAAAGAAATTCCACCTCATCTTCCTAAGGGAACGTCATTTTATTCTGAGCGCTGTGACCTCTAGTCCTAGACTCTCCCACTAGTGGTAACACCCTCTCCACGTCCACTCTATCCAGGCCTTTCACTATTCTGTACCTTTCAATGAGGTGTGTGTCCCCCTCCCCCCCATCCTTCTAAACTCCAGCGAGTACAGGCCCAGTGCCGTCAAACGCTCTTGGGGCTAACGGAATCAAGGGATATGGGGAAAAAGCAGGAACGGGGTACTGATTCTGGATGATCAGCCATGGTCATATTCAATGGCGTTGCTGGCTCGAAGGGCCGTACGGCCTACTCCTGTACCTGTTTTCTATGTTTCTATATAGAAACGCTGGCCTACGTGCTCTGATACAACGACACGCTCTCTTAATGTCCTTAATGTCCATAATGCCTGCGCCCAGTTGCTGACGGGACCAATGTAGATTGAATGTGTGTGTGAAGGAACTGCAGATGCTGGTTTACACCGTAGGTAGACACAAAAAGCTGGAGTAACTCAGCGGGACAGGCAGCATCTATGGAGCGAAGGAAAAAGGCAACATTTCGACCCGAAACATTGCCTTTTTCCTTCGCTCCATAGATGCTGCCTCACCTGCTGAGTTTCTCCAGCATTTTTGTCAGCCTGCGTAATAGGCTTGTTTCTATGAAGCAGCCATTGAAATGGTAGACAATAGGCGCAGGAGTAGGCCATTCGGCCCTTCGAGCCAGCACCGCCATTCAATGTGATCATGGCTGATCATCCCCAATCAGTACCCCGTTCCTGCCTTCTCCCCATATCCCCTGACTAGCCCTATCTAGCTCTCTCTTGAAAGTGTCCAGAGAATCTGCCTCCACCGCCCTCTGAGGCAGAGAATTCCACATACTCACAACCCTCTGTGAGGAAAAAGTGTTTCCTCGTCTCCGTTCTAAATAGCTTACTCCTTATTCTTAAACTGTGTGGCCCCTGGTTCTGGACTCCCCCAGTAGATGCATGGGCGTTTTTTTTTTTTTTTCTAATGCAATCTTGTCTTTCTCTTGCTTTGTGTTTCAGGGTCGGGTGCGGTGAGCGTGGGGCGGAGTAACCTGGAGGCTCTCTCGGAGACGGAGGCGGAGGGGAGGGGGAGCCGGGACCCTGGGGACCTGGCTGGCCGCCTCCTCACCCTGAGGGTGGGGGCGGAGGAGGGCGAGACCACCCCCTCGGCGGGGCCCGGGGACGGGGACGGGGACACGGACGGCTACCTCAGCGCCGCCGCCCAGCGGATCAAGGAGGCGCTGGGGCGGGAGAGAGCCGGGGAGTACGGGACAGCGTTCACCTGCTACCGCAGCGGCGTCGACATCCTGCTGGCCGGCCTGCAAGGTGGGGGACGGGGGGCGGGGGGGAGGGGAGGGAGAGGATGGTGGATTAGGGAGGGGTGGTCAGTGGGGGAGTTGTCAGGATTGAGGGGGAGAGGGGAGTCTGAGGCAGTGGGGGCGGGGGGAGGCGGTAGTACGGGACATTGTTCGCCTGTTACCACGGTTGTGAGGGCAGTCTGCAAGGGGGGGGGGTAGAGTACGGGCTGGCGTTCGCTTGTTGCTGGCTGGTCTGCAAGCTAGGACAGAGGGGGGGGAGGTGCAGCATAACGATGGGGGAGGTGGGAGAGGATCTGGTTAAGGGGAGGGGGATCTAAGCAGAGGAGGGGGGGGAACAAGGAAGGTGGGGGTGGACCGAGGGGAGTGCATGAGGTTTTGGGGGGTGGGGGTGGGGAGGTACGGATCGATGTTTGCCTGTTATCACAGCGCTGTTGACATACTGCTGGCTGTGGGGGGGGGGGGGTGAGAGGAGGGGAGCAGATTAAGGGGAGAGGGTGAGTGGGCTGGGGAGGGGGGAGGAGCAAGTTGGAAGAAGGAGGGGCATGGAATGGGGGGGAGGGAGAGGGAGTCTGAGGAGGTGGGTGGGGGATGTGAAAGGAGTGGGGAGGGGGGGGTGTGGGGAGGGAAGTTGCGAGGGGGGGGGCCAGACGCAGACCTGGAGAGGGAAAAGACGCCAGCGGGCAGGTACGGGACTAGGAGGGGGGTGGTTGGGACTGGGAGGGAGGGGGGGGGGGGGAAACGTCGAGGTTAGGACGGGGCGGGTCAGGTGCAGACCTTGACGGCTCTCTCGCCCCATCAGGGGAGCCGAGTGCCGAGAGGCAAGACGCCATTAAGAAGCGCACGGCAGAGTACATGAAACACGCCGAGGCCATCTTCGCCCTGCACCTAAAGGACACGGCGGTGGAGTCCGCACGCCCCCCCTCAGTAAGTCTTCCCCCCCCCACCACCATACCCCACAGCGCCAGAGACCCGGCTTCGATCCTGACTACGGGTGCTGTCTCTACGGAGTTTACACGTTCTCCCCTTGACCTGCGTGGGTTTTCCTTTGGGAGTTAATTGGCTTTGGTGTGAATGTAAATTGTCCCTGGTGCAGTGTTAGTGTGCGGGGATCGCTGGTCGGCGTGGACTCGGTGGGCTGAAGGGCCTGTTTCCGCGCTGTATCTGTGACGTTAGGATGGAACCCGGGTCTCGGGCTCTGTGAGGTAGCGGCACTACCCGCCGCGCCACCATGCCGCCGTTAACTGTGACTAAACTAAACTAATCTAACAATTGATCGGTAAAACAAATCACCAAAGATCCTGTAGCAAAGCAAGATGGTCCACTCGACGAAAAAGACGTAGTACGGTCATGGGCAGATTAATGGGTCATTTTCGGCCCCATTTCCGTAACCGGCTTCCGTCTCCGCACCAAAGATCCCGTAGGATACTAGTGCGGAGACGGAAGCCGGTTACGGAAACATCCTCGTAAAAATAAAAGTTATTTGAGAAAAATCTCATTTTCAGAATTATAATTTATTAACACAAACTGTTCCCCCACAACGTTGATTACACTGCGATCAGGTCGGGTCCGGTTACTGAAATGGACGAAAAAAGGCCCACGTTCCGCTCCGTTGCGTACTACACGTCAGCCCATTGCATTTAGTAGGAGTGGTCTATCTTGCTCCGCTATAGGATCTTTGGCTTTCACTGCTGTAAGCACCAGTGTTTTTGTGGGTTATGGCACCTGTGTCCCACGGTATGGGGAGGGGGTTGGGGGGAGGGGTGGGTGGAACTGTGACGAGCTGTTACCCAGAGCTTGTGTTGTGTCCCTTCCAGTGACCACGGTGGGAGCTCTGACCCGATGCCAGGACCAAAGACCCTCTCCCCTCACCCACCACGGGTATGTGTTCCCGGGAAGGGGCCGCTGCCAGGAGCTTCCTCCCAACGCCATCTCCCAGCTCGTCCAAAGTCTTCCGCACTCGGACCCTCGCTGACCGACGCTCTCTCCGCTGGCGACACCGTTAAACCGACCGACCGACCGGCCGGCCCCTACAACTGGGCGGCAGAACACGCTGGCGCAGCGGGTAGAGCTGCTGCCTCACAGCGCCAGAGACCCCGGTTCGATCCCGACTATACTACGGGTGCTGTCTGTACGGAGTTTGTACGCTCTCTCCCCGTGACCTGCGTGGGCTTTCTCCGGGTGCTCAGGTTTCCACCCACTCTCCTAAGGGTTTGTAGGTTGCTTGTCCCTCTGTAAATTGTTCCCCTTTGTGTGCTGGGGAGCGGATGAGAAAGTGGGGCAACATAGAAGTGTGTACGGGTGATGGCAGATCGGTGGGACAAAGGACCTGCTTCCATGCTGTGTCTCGAAACTAAACTAAAAACCTAATAATCTTAATTTCATAAAATAGTATTGACTCTTCTGGGCCTGGTGGGCCAGCTGATAGAGAACAGCACTAGAGAATTTGATCCTGACCTCTGGTGCTGTCTGCCTGCCTGCCTCTCTGTCTGTCTGTGTCTGTGTGTGTGGAGTTTGCATGTTCTCCCTGTGTGACCGCGTGGGTTTCCCCCGGGTGCTCCGGGTTCCTACCGCACTCCAAAAACATACAGGTTTGTAGGTTACTTGGCCTTCTGTAAATTGTCCCCCCTTGTGTGTAGGGAGTGGATGAGAACTAGTGGGTGATCAATGGCCGGTGCGGCCTGTTTCCGTGCTGCTTCAGTCTCTAAACTAAACATTGATCTATACACAGTGGCCTTCACTGCTATAAACACCAATGTTATGGGTTTTTGCTGTGAGTTTATGTTCATAAGTGATACGAGCAGAATTAGGCCGTTCCCGTCTACTACCCAATTCAATCATGGCTGATCTATCTATCTCTCTCTCCCTCTCAACCCTATTCTCCTGCCTTCTCCCCATAACCCCTGACACCCCTGATGCTAAACAAGAATCTGTCAACTTCTGCCTTAAGAATATCCATTCATCTGGCCTCCACCGCCGTCTGTGGCAATGCACTACACTGCACAGATTCACCACCCACTGACTTCAGAAATTCCCTCTCGTCTCCTTTTCTAAATTGTATTCTGAGGCTGTGCCCTCCGGTCCTAGACTCTCCCACAAGGAAACATCCTCTCCACATCCACTCCATCCAGGCCTGTCACTATTTGGTCGGTTTCAATGAGGTCTCCCCTCGTCCTTGTAAACTCCAGCGAGTACCCGCCCAGTGCCGTCAAACAGATGAATCGACCCCCTAGTGTGTAGAGAGTGGAAGAGAAAATGTGAATGGGTGATTGAAGGTTGATGTGGGCTGATGTGGATCTGGATGTAGTACGCTGAAAAGCTCGAGGCAGGCGCAGACAGCGGTGGGAGAGAGAGAGAGAGAGCGGCTGCCGTACAGATACATAATAAATGGTCGTGAAAGAAGAAAGGAAGAGGAGGAACCAGAGGGCTGAGGGAGAGCTGAGAAGGGGAGGAGACAGCAAGGGCTACCGCAAATTGGAGAAGCCAATGTTTACGCCGCTAGGGTGCAGACTGCTCAAGCGGAATACGAGTTGCTGCTCCTCCAGTTTCCGGTGGTCCTCACTCTGGCCATGGAGGAGGCCCAGGACAGAGAGATCGGGTTCGGAATGGGAGGGGGAGTTGAAGTGCTGAGCCACAGGGAGATCAGGTTGGTTAATGCGGACCGAGCGGAGGTGTTGGGCGAAACGATCGCCAAGCCTACGCTTGGTCTCACCTAGAGCAGCGGATGCAATAGATGAGGTTGGAGGAGATGCAGGTGAACCTCTGTCGCACCTGGAACGACCGCTTGGGTCCTTGAATGGAGTGGGGGGGGGTAAAGCGACACATGTTGCATCTCTTGCGGTTGCAAGGGAAAGTGCCCGGGGAGGGGGTGGGAAGGGTGTCAAGGGAGGAAACTCAGGTGTTACTTACCTGAGTACTGTGTGTGTGTTTATACTGTGTCTGACAATGTAAGTGGGGCCCTAGTGGTCTTCAGTGCAGGGTGCTTATATTATGCACAGCGGGTGGCTGGTTAACTGCTGCCTATACACACAGCAAGCTGCCGGCACAGCAGGGCCCTTCAGCCCACCCGAGTCCGTGCCGACCATCGATCACCAGTTCCATATTATCCCATTTTTCTAATCCACTCCCCCCGCACACCGGAGGGGAAATTACAGAAGCCAATTGACCTATAAACCCGCACGTCTTTGGCGTGTGGGAGGGAACCGGAGCGCCCGGAGAAAATTAACGCAGTCACAGGGAGAACGTGCAAACTCCGTACAGACAGAACCCGAAGATACTCCCTCCCCCATCATCTCTCCGCCCCGTCTCTCCCTCCCGCCACCCCCACCCATCTCCCTGGACCCACCCATCTCACTGGGTGGGAGGAAGGGAGGAGATGGTGGGGGCATCTCCCTTCCCCCCCCCACCCATCTCCCTCCCTGTCCTCATTCCATCTTGACCCCCCTTCTCTCCCACCCCCCTCCCCCCTGCATTCCCGCCTCTCCCCCCACCCTCACCCTTTCCGCTCCACCCTCTCTCACTCGAGCCTTAATGTTTAAACCACTCACCGCGCTGATATATTTAATACTCTTGTACACTGACTCAGTAAACTGATGACAAACAGTCGGGAGTGTCGGCTCTGTTCTATTTATTAACCCACTCCTGGAAGTAGCTTTGCCTCCACACCACTCGGCCCATCGAGGTGATGCTGGTACACGACGGTGCTCGCGAGTTTGCCCTGGCTGATTTCCCCCCTCCCCCCCCATTCTACCCCTTACAGCGGCCGAATAATCCACTGACCCCCACCCACTCCACATGTTGTGTGGGGGGAGCGGGCAACCAGAACACCCAGAGGGGAGAGAAACCCACACGGTCACAGGGAGACTGTATAGAGGTGATGGCGTAGGTAGATAAGACATTCCTGTAGCCAGAGGGTGTTGAATCTGTGGAATTCATTGCCACAGACGGCAGTCGGAGGCCAAGTCAATGGGGATTTTTAAAGCAGAGATTGGCAGGTTCTCGATTAGTAAGAACGTCAAAGGTTACGGGGAGAAGGCAAGAGAACGGGTTGAGAGGATATTTCCGCTAGTGGGAGAGACCAGGACCTGAGGGCACAGCCTCGGAATAAAAGGACGTGCCTTTAGAAAGACGAGGAGGAATTTCTTTAGCCAGAGGGTGGTGAATCTGTGGAATTCTTTGCCACAGACGGCGGTGGAGGCCAAGTCAGTGGATATTTTTAAGGCAGAGATAGATAGATTCTTGATTAGTGCGGGTGTCAGTGGTTACGGGGGGGGGGGGGGGAAGGCAGGAGAATGGGGTTAGGATGGAGAGATAGATCAGCCATGATTGAATGGCGGGTCAGACTCGATGGGCCGAATGGCCTAATTCTGCTTCTTTGTCCTATGGTCAGAGGCTAGGGGGCAAAGAATGTTCCACAACTCTGTAAAATGTTCTTTAAAGTGGCGGCGCAGGTAGTTACGGTGATCAAGAGGCCTTTCGGTACACTGGCTTTCATCGGTCAGCAGTGGCGGACTGGCCAGGGTGTCAGCTTGCCCGATGGCAAGAGGGCCCCTGATGATGTGATGGCAAGTGGTCCCCTGTTAAATGATAGCATTGTAGTTGTGGGTGGGCCCCCTTTGTCTCCTGGCAACCAATATTTTTAGACCCAGTCCGCCACTGAGTCAAAGGTATTAAGTATAGAAATTGGGGGGGGGGGGTGGGTCATGTTTGTAGTACATGACGTCATTATATTGGAGTTACACAAAAAAGCTGGAGAAACTCAGCGGGTGCAGCAGCATCTATGGAGCCAAGGAAACAGGCAACGTTTCGGGCCGAAACCCTTCAGTAGTGTGTAGGAAGGAACTGCAGATGCTGGTTTATACCAAAGATGGACACAAAGCTGGAGTATCTCAGCAGGTCAGGCAGCATCTCTGGAGAGAAGGAGTAATGGCAATTTTCTAACTATTCCAATGTCCAACTTGTCGTTTACCGTTACCACACGGGTAAGTAGGAGCGATCTTACGCAGACCAAAAAGAAGAGATCTTCCAGTCGTAATTCCCAGTCGTAATCGGTTCTTTATTGAAGCAGTTGTACAAACAAAGACTCCTTATTCTGCATACAAGTTGAAGCTGGCTGTTCTCCCAGTCTGGTGAGAACTGTACACCCTCCTCCATTGTCCCTGTCCACTATGGCTTTACGTATACGCCCATCTGTACATCTAATGACCGCACGCAAGTGCCTAAAATAATACTGCAAGATATATCTAGATAAAATAATATAATATGCCAACAGTAACTAGCCTAAACAGAAATGGCTCCGACACAAGGAATGTTTCTGGTGGGAACCCTTCTTTAGACTGTATTGTTTAAGAAGGAACTGCAGATGCTGGAAAATCGAAGGTAGACAAAAATGCTGGAGTAACTCAGCGGGTGAGGCAGCATCTATGGAGCGAAGGAATAGGTGACGTTTCGGATCGGGACCCTTCTTCAGACTGCACTGTGGTCAGTTTTAGTCAGCCCGCATACAAGTGCCGGAAGAATGTCGATGAGCTGGAAAGGTTGCAGAGAATTTACAAGGATGTTGCCAGGACTGGAGGGTCTGAGCTCCAGGGAGAGGTTGGGCACGCCAGGACTATTTTTACACAAAGGGTGGTGGGTGCATGGAACGAGCTGCCAGAGGAGGTAGTTGAGGAAGGGACTACAACAACATTTAAAAGACATTTGCACAGGAACATGGAATAGGAAAGGTTTAGAGGGATATGGGCAGATGGGTCTCGAGTAAGTTTATAGATTGGAGGGGTGCGGGTGTGACAATAGACAATAGGTGCAGGAGTGGGCCATTCGGCCCTTCGAGCCAGCACCACCATTGTTCGTGGCTGATCATCCCCAATCAGTACCCCGTTCCTGCCTTCTCCCCATATCCCCTGACTCCGCTATCTTTAAAGAGCCCAATCTAGCTCTCTTGAAAGTATCCAGAGAACCAGCCTCCACCGCCCTCTGAGGCAGAGAATTCCACAGACAGCATGTGAGGAGGGGGATTAGACAGGGAACAAAGGATATGAAAGGTCTGTGGAAAGGTTTCGATCTGAAACATCACCGACTCCTTTTCTCCAGAGATGCTGACGAACTGCTGAGTTACTTCATGGTACACCAGTCATTGAAAGTAGGCATGCAGGTGCAGCTGGCAGTGAAGAAAGCAAATGGTATGTTAGCATTCATCGCAAAAGGATTTGAGTATAGGAGCAGGGAGGTTCTACTGCAGTTGTACAGGGTCTTGGTGAGACCACACCTGGAGTATTGCGTACAGTTTTGGTCTCCTAATCTGAGGAAGGACATTCTTGCCGTAGAGGGAGTACAGAGAAGGTTCACCAGACTGATTTCTGGGATGTCAGGACTTTCATATGAAGAAAGACTGGATAGACTCGGCTTGTACTCGCTAGAATTTACAAGATTGAGGGGGGATCTTATAGAAACTTACAAAATTCTTAAGGGGTTGGACAGGCTAGATGCAGGAAGATTGTTCCCGATGTTGGGGAAGTCCAGAACAAGGGGTCACAGTTTAAGGATAAGGGGGAAATCTTTTAGGACCGAGATGAGAAAAACATTTTTCACACAGAGAGTGGTGAATCTCTGGAATTCTCTGCCACAGAAGGTAGTTGAGGCCAGTTCATTGGCTATATTTAAGAGGGAGTGGGAGAGGGAAAGGGTGGGAGAGGGAAGGGGAGGGTGAGGAGCGGAGAAGGAGGGGTGGGGAGAGGGGGAGGTGGTGGGGACAGTGGTGTAGGGGGGGAGGGGGTGGCTGATGGAGGTGGAGATGTCTCGGTTCACAGACCCCCATCAAGGGGGGGCTCCAGCACAGAGGCGGCGCTCTCCAGCGCGTAGGTGAGGAGGGCCAGCTGTCTCCTCACGGACCCCCACAGTGAGGGGTCCCCGCTCCCCACCACCGCCTCCTCCACCGCATCCGCTAATCCCGGGAATGTCCGCACCGGGGAACTCCGCGAGGCGTAGACAACGTGGCTGTGGGAGGAGAGAGAGAGAGAGAGAGACCACCATCAGTGGGGGAGGGAGAGAGAGAGTGAGAGACCACCATCAGTGGGGGAGGGAGAGAGGGAGACACTTGTGAGTGGGGGAAGTGTTTGAGGGGCGTGGGGGAGTAAGGGGTCAAGGGGGTGCAAGGAGTCGCGGGGGAGCCAGGGGTCGCGGGGGGGCAGCAAGGGGTCGTGGAGGGGGAGCAAGGGGTCATGTAGGGATCGCGGGGGGTGCAATGTGTCGCGGGGGGAGTGTGACCCACCGGTAGTACAGCTTGCTGGGGAAGGCGAGGGGGTCAAGGAACGATCGCTCCAGGGACATCAGCTGGTCATTCATCATCCGCTGCTGCAGGGGGCTGCTCACGGAGAGAGGGAGAGGGTCAGTGTGGTCAACATCGCCATCCTCCCTCTCTCCCTCCCTCTCCCCCTCCCTCTCTCCCCTCCCACTCTCTCCCCCTCCTCTCCCCCCTCTCTCCCCCTCCCTCTCTCCCCTCCCCCTCCCTCTCTCCCCACTCTCTCCCCTCCTTCTCTCCCCTCCCTCTCTCCCCCTCCTCTCCCCCCTCTCTCCCCCTGCCTCTCCCCCTCCCCTCCCTCTCTCCCCCTCTCTCCCCCCCCCTCCCTCTCTCCCCCTCCCTCCCTCTCTCCGCTCTCTCCCCTCTCTCCCACTCTCTCCCTCCTTGCTCTCTACCTCCCTCTCTCCCTCTCTCCCCTCCCTCTCTCCTTCCCTCCTCTCTCTCCCCCTCCCTTCTCCCCTCCCACTCTCCTCTCTCGCCCCCTCCCGTCTCTCCCGTCTCTCCCCCCCTCCCGTCTCTCCCCCCCCTCTCTCCCCTCCCTCTCTCAACCACCCTCCCTCTCTTCTCTCCCTCTCTCTCTTCCCCTCCCCTCTTCTTCCCCCTCCCCCTCTCTCTCCCCCTCCCTCTCTCTCCCCTCCCTCTCTCCCCCCCTCCCTCTCGTCCCCTCCCATCCTTCTCTCCCTTCCCTCTCTTCCCCTTCTCTCTCCCCCTCCCTCTCTCGTCCGCCCTCCTCCTCTCTTCCCCCTCCCTCTCTCCCCTCTCTCCCACTCTCATGCGCTCTCCCCGCTCCGTCTCTCCCCTTCCCTCTCTCTCTCCCTCCTCTCTCACACTCCCTCTCTCTCTCCCCCCCTCCCTCTCTCTCCCCTCCCTCTCATCCCCCTCCCTCTCTCTCGCCCCATACCCTCTCTACTCCGCCCTTCCCTGCGTCTCTCCACCCACTCTCCTCTCGTCTCCCCTTCCCTCTCTCCCGCTCCCCTCCCAATCTCGTTCCGGCCGCCCGTGCTCCCGCTTCTCCCTCTCTCCCCCTCCCTCTCTCCCACATCCCACCCACCATCCATTACCCCTCCCTCCCCTCAGCATCTCTCCCAAACCCATCCCTTCGTCGCCCCCCCCTCCCCAGGCCTGGAACATGCAGATCAGATCCAGCACGGAATCAGGCCTTTTGTCCCGCATTGTCAGTACCGCCCATTGAATTCTCCCCCACCTTCCCCTCAACTCCCCCCCCCCACCCCCACCCAAACACTGAGGGGCCAATTAACCCCCCCCCCCCACGAACCCTGCACATCTTTGAAGTGTGGGAGGAAACCGGAGCACCCAGTTTCCACCCACACCACCACCCCTGGCATCGCGTTCCAGGCCCCCACCACCCTGTGTGTAACAAAAACTTCCCCTGCACGTCTCCTTTAAACTTGCCCCTCTCACCTTAAAGCAATGCCCTCCAGTCTTTGATATTTTGTCCCCAAGGTCCTGACTGTCTACCCTATCTCTGCCTTATTTATAATTTTATAAACATCTACCAGGTCTCCCTTCAACCAGAGAAAACTCTCCAGAGAAAACTCTGTCCAACCTTGCAGCTAACACCTTGCAACCCAGGCAGCGTTCTGGTAAACTCTCCTCTGCACCCTCTCCGAAGCCTCCTCATCCCGTAATGGCAGGGGACCAGAACTGCACGCAATACTCCACATGCAGCCTGACCCCAGTCCGATAAGCCTTGGAGTCTGAAGACCCGAAACGTCACCTTATCCACGTTCTCCGCTGATGCTGCCTGACCCGCTGAGTTACTCCAGCGCTTTCTGTCTTCCAAAGCTCCTACAAAGTGGTGTCATGACCTCCTGACTCTTGTACTCATCGCCCACGACAGATGAAGGCAAGCATACTGTGCATAAGTCCATGTTCATAAATCGTAGGGGCATTATTAGGCCATTCGGCCCATCGAGTCTACTCTGCCACTCAATCATGGCTGATCTATCTCTCCCTCCTAACCCCATTCTCCTGCCTTCTCCCCATAACCCAACATCCGTACTAATCAAGAATCTGTCTCTCCGCTTTAAAAATATCCACTGACTTGGCCTCCACAGCCGTCTGTGGCAATGAGTTCCACAGATTCACCGCCCTCTGACTAAAGAAATTCCTCATCTCCTTTCTAAAGGTACGCCGTCCTTTTATTCTGAGGCGGTGACCTCTAGTCCTGGACTCTCCCACCAGTGGAAACATCCTCTCCACATCCACTCTATCCAGGCCTTTCACTATTCTGTACGTTTCAATGAGGTTCCCCCTCATCCTTCTAAACTCCAGCGAGTACAGGCCCAGCGCCGTCAAACGCTCATCGTACGTTAGTTAACCAACTCCTTCCTGGGATAATTCTAAAAAAACCCTCCTCTGGACCCTCTCCAGAGCCAGCACATCTTTCTTCAGATGTGAGGCCCAAAACTGCTCCATATGCAGCCTGACCAGCGCTTTTCCATGCGATGTGTGTGTGTGTGTGTGTCCCCTACTCATCCTCCTAAACTCCAGCGAGTACAGGCCCAGTGCCGACACACAGGCCCTCTTTACCGGTCTATCTACTCGTGTTGCCATGTTCAGTGGGGGGGGGGGGGTGTGAACTTTGGACCCCCTAGATCTCCCCGTACATCAGCGCTATTGAGAGTCCGGCCTTTGATGGTGCATTCTCCGCCCTTGAGTTTGGCCTCGGAGTTCAAAGGTCGACGGGGAGGGAGGTTCAGAGGTCGGAGGTGAGGAGGGGACCCACCACTTCAGAAGTTCGCGATTTTCGGACATTCGCAGGTCGAACCGTTCTGCGGCGCCGCTGAATCGATTAACGGCGCGCTGTAGGTGTTCTGGAAAGAAGGGGGGGGGTTCAGAGATGAACCAGAAACTGCCAGCACCCCAAATATCCCAGGCCCAGATCTAATCCAGGGGTTCAGGGAGTTTAGCCCGGAAACAGGCCCTTCGGCCCGCTGGCTCCGCGCCGACCACCACTAAGTAATTTTTACATTACTTTTTCCCCCTCCTCCATCTCCTTCTCCTCCCCGCTCTCCCTCTCTCCTCCCTCACTCTCTACCCCCTTCCCTCTCTCCCCCCCCCCCTCCCTTCTCTCTCCGCACGCCCTCACTCACCCAGGTAGATGCCCTGTTGCGCCAGCGTGGGCTCGAGGTGTTGTTGGGCCTGCTGGTAGAGTTCGACCAGGGCTTCGGAGTAGTCCCGGGCCTTGAAGGGCAGGAGGGAGGCATCGGCGAGACGGATCACCACGTTCCCGGCTGTCCGTGCCACCGCCTGGTGGCTGGTGAATCCTGGGGGAGAGAGAGGAGGGGGGGTGGGTGGAAGAAGGGGTTAGAGCAAGAATTTCATTGTCCTATCTGGGACAGATAACAATAGAACACTCTTGACTCCTGAGCATCAGGACCGGGCCTCAGGCTTACGGCTGAAAACTAGGCCGCAGGCTGTTGCTAATGGAGCCGAGGCCTCAGCGTGGATAATGGGGCCTAGGCCTCAGGTTGCATAGATGCATAGAAATTAGATGCAGGAGTAGGCCATTCGGCCCTTCGAGCCTGCACCGCCATTCAATATGATCATGGCTGATCATCCAACTCAGTATCCCATCCCTGCCTTCTCTCCGTACCCCCTGATCCCTTTAGCCACAAGGGCCACATCTAACTCCCTCTTAAATATAGCCAATGAACTGTGGCCTCAACTACCTTCTGTGGCAGCGAATTCCAGAGATTCACCACTCTCTGTGTGAAAAATGTTTTTCTCATCTCAGTCCTAAAAGATTTCCCCCTTATCCTTAAACTGTGACCACTTGTTCCGGACTTCCCCAAGATCCCCCCTCAATCTTCTAAATTCTAGCGAGTACAAGCCGAGTCTATCCAGTCTTTCTTCATATGAATGTCCTGACATCCCAGGAATCAGTCTGGCGAACCTTCTCTGTACTCCCTCTATGGCAAGAATGTCTTTCCTCAGATTAGGAGACCAAAACTGTACACAATACTCCAGGTGTGGTCTCACCAAGACCCTGTACAACTGCAGTAGAACCTCCCTGCTCCTATACTCAAATCAAATGCGGCTCATGGAGGCCAAGGGCTTCGTACTGAGGGAGGGGCGGTGTGGGAGGGGCGGTGAGGGAGCGCCGTGCTGGGAATTAAGGCCTGGCCGTCTGGTACGGGACCATGCCGAAAGCACAAAGACTAGACAACACCGCTCCCTCTTCACCCACAGTGTGTGGGCTGGCGCTGGTGGTACCTGGGTCGATGAATCGAGAGGCGTAGTCGAAGGTGTCGTAGGCGGTGTGGTACGCTGGGTAGATGCGAGCACTCGTCTTTGACTGTAGACAACAGAGGGAACCGTCAGAAACACACACAGTGCACACACACACTGTACACAAACGCACACTGTGTACACACTGATGCTATACACACTATGTACATACACATGGTACACAGACACTGTACACACACACAGACGCACGCACAGTACACACACTGTACACACTCATTGTACACACACTACACACATATACTGTGTACCCACAGATACACACACACAGACACAGCACACAGAGACCCACACACATAGAGGCAAGGCACACACATAAACAGACACACAGCCATAGAAACATAGAAAATAGGTGCAGGAGGAGGCCATTCGGCCCTTCGAGCCAGCACCGCCATTCAATGCGATCATGGCTGATCGTCCCCAATCAATAACCCGTGCCTGCCTTCTCCCCATATCCCTTGATTCCACTAGCCCCTAGAGCCCTATCTAACTCTCTCTTAAATCCATCCAGTGACTTGGCCTCCACTGCCCTCTGTGGCAGGGAATTCCACAAATTCACAACTCTCTGGGTGAAATTTTGTTTTCTCACCTCAGTCTTAAATGGCCTCCCCTTCATTCTAAGACTGTGTGTGGCCCCTGGTTCTGGACTCGCCCAACATTGGGAACATTTTTCCTGCATCTAGCTTGTCTAGTCCTTTTATAATTTTATATGTTTCTATAAGATTCCCCCTCATCCTTCTAAACTCCAGTGAATACAAGCCTAGTCTTTTCAATCTTTCCTCATATGACAGTCCCGCCATCCCAGGGATCAATCTCGTGAACCTACGCTGCTCTGCCTCAATCACAAGGATGTCCTTCCTCAAATTAGGAGACCAAAACTGTACACAATACTCCAGATGTGGTCTCACCAGAGTCCTATACAACTGCAGAAGAACCTCTCTACTCCTATACTGAAATCCTCTTGTTACGAATACAGACAGATAGAGACAGACGTACGCAAAGAAACACTCAGAGACAGACAGGGACACACGCACACAAACAGACTAGAGACACACACAGATATACACAGACAGGCCTGGGGTGGGTGGGGGGGAGAGGGAGTAGTGGGGTGGGAAAGGGAGAGGGAGGGAGCAGGTAAGGTGGAAATTGGGGGAGAGGGAAGTGGGGGGGAGGGTAGCAGGGGGAGACGGAGAAACATTGTTCCCGAGATGGTGGGACTGACATATGATGAAAGAATGGGTCGACTGGGCTTGTATTCACTGGAGTTTAGAAGGATGATTGGTGGTGGTCGGAGGGGCCGTAGGCGCAGATTGGCAGCCACGCTTCCGTCAGTCTGCCCCAGGGCAGCTGTGGCTACAGAAGTAGCTTACCACCACCGAGTGTGACTGAGGAGTGAATGAATAATGCGATGTAAAGCGCCTTGAGTATTAGAAAGGCGCTATATAAATCCCATCCATTATTATTATTATTATCTTATAGAAACATATACAATTCTTCAGGGATCAGACAGGCAAGATGCAGGAAACATGTTCCCCATGTTGGTGGAGTCCAGAACCAGGGGTCACACACAGTTTGAGAATAAGGGGTCGGCCATTTAGGACTGAGATGAGGAAAAACTTTTTCGCCCAGAGAGTTGTGAATCTGTGGAATTCTCTGCCACAGAAGGCAGTGGAGGCCGATATACCGGATGTTTTCAAGAGAGAGTTAGATTTAGCTCTTAGGGCTAACGGAATCAAGGGATGTGGGGAGAAAGCAGGAACGGGGTACTGATTCTGGATGATCAGCCATGTGCTGGCTCGAAGGGGTGAATGGCCAACTCCTGCACCTATTTTCTATGGGAGTGGGATAGAGGGGAGGGGAGCAGGGAGAGGTGGAGGGGAGAGTCAGACAGGCAGCCATACCTTGTTGTAGGTGTAAGCAATGTCCATGGCGCTGATCCCGAGATAGTGGAAGAAAGATGCGTAGTCACTGCCCGATCCCAGGGCGCCCATGCTGGGAGAAATGTCGGAACGTTAGCAAAGTCCTGGTACACAGGTGGAGCAGCGGATAGAACTGTTGCTGTTTGGTCCATATCCCTCCAAACTTATCCTATCCATGTACCTGTCTAACTGTTTCTTAAACGTTGGGATAGTCCCAGCCTCAACTACCTCCTCCGGCAGCTCGTTCCACACACCCACCCAGCCTTTGTGTGAAAAAGTTACCCCTCAGACTCCTATTAAATCTTTCCCCCCTTCACCTTGAACCTGTGTCCTCTGGTCCTCGATTCCCCTACTCTGGGCAAGAGACTCTATCCAATCTATTCCTCTCATGATTTTATACACCTCTATAAGATCGCCCCTCATCCTCCTGCGCTCCAAGGAATAGAGTCCCAGCCTGACGGGCAGCATCTCTGGAGAGAGGGAATGGGTGACATTTCGGGTTGAGACCCTTCTTCTGACCCTCCCTCTAAACGTATCCTATCCATTATTCTACGCCACACACATACACACACCTTTCGGTAACACTCCAACCCCTCCACGTCTTTGGAGTGCGGGAGGAAACCGGAGCACCCGGAGAAAACCCGCGCAGGTCACGGGGAGAACGTGCAAACTCCGTACAGACAGCACCCGCGGTCAGGATGGTACCCGGGTCTCTGGCGCCATGAGGCAACAGTGGAGGCCGAGGTTTTTCAGCAGATGTCGATACAAGGAACTGCAGGTGCTGGTTTTTACGGAAAAAAGACACAAAGTGCTGGAGTAACTCAGCGGGGTCAGGCAGCGTCTCTGGAGAACGTGGACAGGTGACCCCCCTCAGTTATAGCATTTTCTCATCCACACTAGGGGGGCCATTTACAGAGGGCCAATTAACCTACAAATCCGCACCAAAACTTAATTAAACTATAACACCTTGTGTTCCACTTGGGTAGCTTACAATCCAACGGTTCGAACATTGACTTAAGTCTTGAGTCTAAAGAAGGCTCCCGACCTGTAACGTCACCTGTCCACGTTCTCCAGAGATGCTGCCTGAGTTACTCCAGCACTTTGTGTCATAAGGCTGTGGAATTCTCTGCCTCAGAGGGCGGTGGAGGCAGGTTCTCTGGATGCTTTCAAGAGAGAGCTGGATAGGGCTCTTAAAAATAGCGGAGTCAGGGGATATGGGGAGAAGGCAGGAACGGGGTACTGATTGGGGATGATCAGCCATGATCACATTGAATGGCGGTGCTGGCTCGAAGGGCCCTGCACCTATTGTCTATTGTCTAAGGCAATAAGGAATAGGAGTAGAATTAGGCCATTCGGCCCATCAAGACTACTCCGCCATTCAAACATGGCTGATCCATCTCTTCCTCCTAACCCCTTTCTCCTGCCTTCTCCCCATAACCTCTGACACCCGTGCTAATCAAGAATCTATCTATCTCTGCCTTAAAAATCCTGTCCATGGCAAAGAATTCCACCCTCTGATTAAAGAAATCTCTCCCGAAAAGAACGTCCTTTAATTCTGAGGCTGTGCCCTTTGGTCCTAGACTCTCCCACTAGTGGAAACATCCTCTCCACATCCACTCTGTCCAGGCCTTTCACTATTCTGTAGGTTTCAACGAGGTCCCCCCCCACCCCCTCATCCTTCTAAACTCCAGCGAGTACAGGCCCAGTGCCGACAAACGCTCATCGTATGTTAAAGTAGGTGCCACACAACCAGTTGCCGGAGAATCGGTGGTGGACCTGGATCACCCATGTGGGAATATGTAGGAATGTTCAGCTGACCAACTTTGAATCCAAAAACCTTGTGCATTTACTGAAAGAGCCGCCGTTTTTTATATGTTGCCTCCCTGACGAACTGCAGACGCTGGATACTCGTGTGTTTGTGCGCACAGCCCCCTCGAGTCAGCCTCTGGTTCACGTGACTCGTCTCGCAACCTGCCCTATCACTTTGGCGGCCACGGTGGCGCAGCGGTAGAGTTGCTACCTTATAGCGCTTGCAGCGACGGAGACCCGGATTCGATCCTGACCATGTCTGTACGGAGTTTGAACGTTCTCCACGCGGGTTTTCTCCCAGATCTTCGGTTTCCTCCCACACTCCAAAGACGTGCGGGTTTGTAGGTTAATTGGCTTGGTGCGTGCGTGCATTGTCCATAGTGTGTGGGTGTAGGATAGTGAGCGGAGATCGCTGGTCGGCGCGGACTCGGTGGGCCGAAGGGCCTGTTTACGCGCTAACTATACTTTCCTCTCACCCGAGCCCTCTTTCCAACATGTTCTTCACCACTGATGGCTCAGAAACTGGTCTCGGGCCTACTCATAAACGTCACACACGCACAGAAACAGGCTCTTCGGCCCACTTTGTCCATGCCGACCCTCTTAGCATTCTAGGCTGGTCTACTTATATAAGTGAAGAAAGTGTCTTTTTTCTGTAAGTAGCCATTTTCCGCCGGGCTTTTCATAGAACATAGAAAAATAGGTGCAGGAGTAGGCCATTCGGCCCTTCAAGCCATTCAATATGATCACGGCTGATAATCCAGAATCAGTACCCCGTTCCTGCTTTCTCCCCATATCCCTTGATTCCATTAGCCCCAAAAGCTAAATCTAACTCTCTCTTGAAAACATCCAGCGAATCGGCCTCCACTGCCTTCTGTGGCAGAGAATTCCACAGATTCACAACTCTCTGGGTGAAAAGGTTTTTCCTCATCTCAGTCCTAAATGACCGACCCCTTATTCTTAAACTGTGTGTCCCCTGGTTCTGGTCTCCCCCAACATGGGGAACATTGTCCTGCTCCCGATGTTGGGGGAGTCCAGGACAAGGGGTCACAGCTTAAGGATAAGGGGGAAATCCTTTAAAACCGAGATGAGAAGAACTTTTTTCACACAGAGAGTGGTGAATCTGTGGAATTCTCTGCCACAGAGGGTAGTCAAGGCCAGTTCATTGGCTATATTTAAGAGGGAGTTAGATGTGGCCCTTGTGGCTAAGGGGATCAGAGGGTATGGAGAGAAGGCAGGTACGGGATACTGAGTTGGATGATCAGCCATGATCATATTGAATGGCGGTGCAGGCTCGAAGGGCCGAATGGCCTACTCCTGCACCTAATTTCTATGTTTCTATCTAGCCTGTCCAATCCTTTAAGGATTTTATATGTTTCTATAAGATTCCCCCTCATCCTTCTAAATTCCAGTGAATACAAGCCCAGTTCAGGAGATGCTTACAAGGGGATGGTTCCGTGGAGAGGACTTTCTCGGCTCGAATGCTTCAACCAGTTACTGTAGACAGTCCGATCCTGGTGACCCGGAGCTGGTACCTGGAACACAAGACAAGTAAGCATGCAGGTACAGCAG
Source organism: Amblyraja radiata (assembly GCF_010909765.2). Lineage (NCBI taxonomy): Eukaryota > Metazoa > Chordata > Chondrichthyes > Rajiformes > Rajidae > Amblyraja > Amblyraja radiata. The sequence continues at coordinate 6,110,277 of NC_046000.1, read as the reverse complement.
GCAGTGAAGAAAGCTAATGGCATGTTGGCCTTCATTGCCATGGATTTGAGTTTAACAGCAACTACTGCAGTTGTACAGGGCCCTGGTGAGACTGCACCTGGAGTATTGTGTGCAGTTTTGGTCCCCTAATATGAGGAAGGACATTCTTGTTATTGAGGGAGTGCAGCGTAGGTTCACCAGGTGAATTCCCGGGATGGCGGGACTGACATATGATGGGTCAACTGGGCTTGTATTCGCTGGAATATAGAAGGATGAGAGGGTATCTTATAGAAACATATACAATTCTTAAGTGATTGGGCAGGCTAGATGCAGGAAAAATGTTCTCCGATGTTGGGTGGAGTCCAGAACCAGGGGTCACACACAGTTTAAGAATAAAGGGTCAGCCATTTAGGACTGAGATGAGGAAAAACATATTCACCCAGAGAGTTGTGAATCTGTGGAATTCTCCGCCACAGAAGGCAGTGGAGGCCGATTCACTGGATGTTTTCAAGAGAGAGTTAGATTTAGCTCTTGGGGCTAACGGAGTCAGGGAATATGGGGAGAAAGCAGGAACGGGTACTGATTGGGGATGATCAGCCATGATCACATTGAATGTGACTCGAAGGGTCGAATGGCCTACTCCTGCACCTATTGTCTATGCTTCTAAGACAGCAAAGGGGATAGGTGGCCGGCCCCTTTTTCGGGGTTACGTCTGCGCCCGGATAGCACTAGAGAGGGACCGCGCACTGTCCACGGGCGCCCGGGGGGATTTCCGGGACCGCGGGGGGTGGAATGCATCCTGGACAAGGATTGTCAACATAGTTGTATAGTAGTATATCGTCACAAAAATGGTGGAGTAACTCAGCGGGACAGGCAGCATCTCTAGAGAGAAGGAATGGGTGACGTTTCGGGTCGAGACCCTTCTTCAGACTGGTTAATAGTATATTTAGTATTGAAGAATATTTGTTTGACTTGTATTATGGTGTTTTATAAAGTCGTAAGTGATACAGTGTGGAAACAGGCCCTTCGGCCCAACTTGCCCACACCGCCCAACATGTCCCAGCTACACTAGTCCCACCTGCCCGCGTTTGGTCCAGATCCCTCCAAACCTGTCCTATCCATGTACCTGTCTAACTGTTTCCTAAAAGTTGGGATAGTCCCAGCCTCAACTACCTCCTCCGGCAGCTCGTTCCATACACCCACCACCCTCTGCCTGAACAAGTTACCCCTCAGATTACTATTAAATCTTTTCCCCTTCACCTTGAACCTGTGTCCTCTGGTCCTCGATTCCCCTACTCTGGGCAAGAGACTCTGTGCATCTACCCGATCTATTCCTCTCATGATTTTATACACCTCTATAAGATCACCCCTCATCCTCCTGCGCTCCAGGGAATACAGACCCAGCCTGCTCAACCTCTCCCTGTAGCTCAGGCCCTCGAGTCCTGGCAACATCCTCGTAAATCTTCTCTGAACCCGTTCAAGCTTGACAACATCTCTCCTATAACACGGTGCCCAGAACTGAACACAATATTCCAAATGCGGTCTCACCAACGTCTTATACAACTGCAACATGACCTCTCAACTTCTGTACTCAATACTCTGACTGATGGAGGCCAAAGTGCCGAAAGCCTTCTTGACCACCTTATCTACCTGCGACTCCACCTTCAAGGAACTATGCACCTGTAGGTGTGGTCTCACCAGGGCCCTGTACAACTGCAGCAGGACCTCCTTGCTCCTATACTCGAATCCTCTCGCTGTGAAGGCCAACGTGCCATTTGCTTTCCTCACTGCATGCTGTACCTGCGTGCTTACTTACAGAAGGGGAGAAGGGACTGGTCCTTGGTGATGCTGCTGGCCTTGCCAAGCCAGCGTGAGGTGTAGATGGGGTCACTGGAAGGTGTGCATTTTCACACTTCTGTATATCTTGCCCGATGGGAGAAGATCGTACAGGGTGAAACTACGGGGGTCTGGGTAAATGTGCTCTGGGGAGGGAGGGGTGAGGGGGCGGAGATGGGGGTCAGGAGGAGGGAGGAGAGCGGTAAATGCACGACCTACCTGTTTCGCCGCGCTGAACACAACGTCCTGGACTGCCGGGGAACCAGAGGCTCG
>NC_046000.1:6093189-6103189 GCF_010909765.2 Amblyraja radiata | reverse complement strand
CCACCCCTCCCCCCCAGCGATGGGGGTCTCTCCCCCCTTCCCCACCCACCTGGTTCCAGCACTCTCCCCCCTCACTCACTCACTCCTCACTGCCCTCTCATCCCCAACCCTCCCCCCTCTCCCCTCTCCCCCCTCACTACGCCCGCTCCTCCCCTTCTCTCCCCACCTCTCCCCCCATTCACCCTCACCCCCCCCCCTCACACCATCCCCCCTACTAGGGGGTCTCTCCCCCCCTCCACCACCCACCTGGTTCCAGCGATCCCCGGATAATACCGATGACGTTATCTGATGGTCTCACCACCCTCTCATTGAACACGCTGACTCGGACCTCACTGCTAAAGGTGGTGGAGAGGGGGGGGGAGAGAGAGAGAGAGAGACCACCCTCAGTCATCAGTCCGACCCGATGCTACATCCCCCGGTAAACACACCCACCCACCGGCCCCCCACACACTTTGTTTTAAATATCAAAAAATTATTTATTCCAATTACATAGACAATAGGTGCAGGAGTAGGCCATTCGGCCCTTCGAGCCAGCACCGCCATTCAATATGATCACGGCTGATTATCCACAATCAGTACCCCATTCCTGCTTTCTCCCCATATCCCTTGATTCCGTTAGCCCTAAGAGCTAAATCTAACTCTCTCTTGAAAACATCCAGTGAATTGGCCTCCACTGCCTTCTGTGGCAGAGAATTCCACAGATTCACAACTCTGGGTGAAAACGTTTTTCCTCATCTCAGTCCAAAATGGCCGACCCCTTATTCTTAAACTGTGTGACCCCTGGTTCTGGACTCCCACAACATTTTTCCTGCATTTAGCCTGTCCAATCTCTTAAGATTTTTAGACGTTTCTATAAGATACCCTCTCATCCTAAATTCTAGTGAATACAAGCCCAGTTGACACATTCTTTCGTCATATGTCAGTCCCGCCATCCCGGGAATTAACCTGGTGAACCTACGCTGGGCTCCCTCAATAGCAAGAGTGTCCTTCCTCAAATTAGGGGACCAAAACTGCACACAATACTCCAGGTGTGGTCTCACCAGGGCCCTGTACAACTGCAGTAGGACCTCCTTGCTCCTATACTCAAATCCTCTCGCTATTTAGGCCAACCAGCTTTCTTCACTGCCTGCTGTACCTGCATGTTTACTTTCAGTGACTGATGTACAAGGACACCCAGGTCTCGTTGCACCTCCCCTTCTCCTAATCCTAATAATATTTACACACCACCACCATAATGCAAGCGAGAGTTAGATTGTATTCTTGTATTCAAGAGAGAATTAGATATAGCTCTTGGGGCTAACGGAATCAAGGGTTATGGGGAGAAAGCAGGAATGGGGTACTGATGGGTGTATGGAACGAGCTGCCAGAGGAGGTAGTTGAGGCTGGGACTATCCCAATGTTTATGAAACAGTTAGACAGGTACATGGATAGGAACAAGTTTGGAGGGATATGGACCAAGCGCAGGCAAGTTGGACAAGTCTAGCTGGGACCACATTGCAAGCGTTGGAGCGGGTCCAGAGGAGGTTTACAAGAGCGATCCCAGGAATGAGTGGGTTAACGTACGATGAGCTTTTGAAGGCACTGGGCCTGTACTCGCTGGAGTTTAGAAGAATGAGGGGTCCCCTCATTGAAACGAACAGAATAGTGAAAGGCTTTGATAGAGTGGATGTGGAGAGGATGTTTCCACTAGTGGGAGAGTCTAGGACCAGAGGGCACAGCCTCAAAATTAAAGGACGTTCTTTTAGGAAGGAGATGAGGAGGAATTTCTCATTAAGGATGGTGAATCTGTGGAATTCTTTGCCACAGACGGCTGTGGAGGCCACAAGTCAGTGGATATTTTTAAGGCAGAGATAGATAGATTCTTGATTAGTTCGGGTGTCAGGGGTTATGGGGAGAAGGCAGGAGAATGGGGTTAGGAGGGAGAGATAGATAGAAACATAGAAATTAGGTGCAGGAGTAGGCCATTCGGCCCTTCGAGCCTGCACCGCCATTCAATATGATCATGGCTGATCATCCAACTCAGTATCCCATCCCTGCCTTCTCTCCATACCCCCTGATCCCTTTAGCCACAAGGGCCACATCTAACTCCCTCTTAAATATAGCCAATGAACTGGCCTTAACTACCCTCTGTGGCAGAGAGTTCCAGAGATTCACCACTCTCTGTGTGAAAAATGTTTTTCTCATCTCGGTTTTAAAGAATTTCCCCCTTATCCTTAAGCTGTGACCCCTTGTCCTGGACTTCCCCAACATCGGGAACAATCTTCCTGCATCTAGCCTGTCCAACCCCTTAAGAATTTTGTAAGTTTCTATAAGATCCCCCCTCAATCTTCTAAATTCTAGCGAGTACAAGCCGGGTCTATCCATTCTTTCTTCATATGAAAGTCCTGCCATCCCAGGAATCAGTCTGGTGAACCTTCTCTGTAAGACCTTCTATGGCAAGAATGTCCTTCCTCAGATTAGGAGACCAAAACTGTACGCAATACTCCAGGTGTGGTCTCACCAAGACCCTGGACAACTGCAGTAGAACCTCCCTGCTCCTATACTCAAATCCTTTTGCTATGAAAGCTAACATACCATTGGCTTTCTTCACTGCCTGCTGCATCTGCATGCCTACTTTCAATGACTGGTGTACCATGACACCCAGGTCTCGCTGCATCTCCCCTTTTCCTAATCAGCCATGATTGAATGGCGGAGGAGACTTGATGGGCCGAATGGCCTAATTCTACCCCTACCGCTTATTGTCTTCAGCCCTACCCTCTCCCCTACGCACAGGATGTCCAAAGATGGGTGTGAAGTGCAGCCAGACGGCATGGAGCAGCCCCCTTGAGATGTGCAGGAAGGAACTGCAGATGCTGGTTTAAACTGAAGATAGACACAAAGTGCTGGAGTAACTCAGCGGGGACGGGCAGCGTCTCTGGAGAGAAGGAATGGGCGATGTTTCGGGTCCGATAGAAGCAGAGAGAGAGAATAGGGAGAGACAGAGACAGAGACAGAAAGGTAGAGAGACAAAATGATAGAGAGAGAGAGAGAGAGAGATGGACAGAGATACACAGAGAGAGGAAAGGGGAACGAGAGAGGGGGGCAGACGGAGAGAGAGAGAGGGGCACACACACAGAGACAAAGAGAGAGTCAGTGTGAGAAAGACAGAGAGGGACAGAGAGACAGACAGAGACAGAGACAAAGAGACAGACAGAGAGACAGACAGAGAGACAGACAGAGAGACAGACAGAGACAGAGAGATAGACAGAGACAGAGACAGTGAGAGAGACAGAGAGAGAGAGACACACACACACAGAGACCAACAGACACAGAGAGATCACGGGAGTGAGAGGAAGAGACAGACAGACAGAGAGAGGCAGACAGAGAGAGAGAGATAGAGAGAGGCAGACAGAGAGATAGAGATAGAGACGCAGACAGAGAGAGAGAGATAGAGAGAGGCAGACAGAGAGAGAGATAGAGAGGGGCAGACAGAGAGAGAGAGAGGCAGACAGACAGAGAGAGGCAGACAGAGAGAGATAGAGAGAGGCAGACAGAGAGAGAGAGAGAGGCAGACAGAGATAGAGAGGCAGACAGAGAGAGAGAGATAGAGAGAGGCAGACAGACAGAGAGAGAGAGGCAGACAGAGAGAGAGGCAGACAGAGAGAGAGAGGCAGACAGAGAGAGAGAGGCAGACAGAGAGAGAGAGATAGAGAGAGAGGCAGACAGAGAGAGAGAGGCAGACAGAGAGAGAGAGAGGCAGACAGAGAGAGAGAGATAGAGAGAGAGGCAGACAGAGAGAGAGAGAGGCAGACAGAGAGAGAGAGATAGAGAGAGGCAGGCAGAGAGAGAGAGAGGCAGACAGAGAGAGAGAGAGGCAGACAGAGAGAGAGAGATAGAGAGAGGCAGGCAGACAGAGAGAGAGAGGCAGACAGAGAGAGAGAGGCAGACAGAGAGAGAGAGGCAGACAGAGAGAGAGAGGCAGACAGAGAGAGAGAGGCAGACAGAGAGAGAGAGATAGAGAGAGGCAGACAGAGAGAGAGACATAGAGAGGCAGACAGAGAGAGAGAGATAGAGAGAGAGGCAGACAGAGAGAGAGGCAGACAGAGAGAGGCAGACAGAGAGAGGGAGAGGCAGAGAGAGAGGCAGACAGATAGCAATATGGAGAGGGACACACACACACACACACACACAGGGTGACTGACCTGTTAGTGAAGGAGGTCAGGCTGTCGAAGCCAGGTCCCAGTCTGTAGGTACAGCCCAGACCACCTTGCCATGTGTTGGGGGCTTCAGGACCACCCAGGGAGCTGTGGGGAAACACAGGGGGGCTTCAACACCAGAGGCAGGACCCCTATAACCCAGTCACACAAGCACCGAAACAGGCCCTTCGGCCCACCTAGTCCACGCCGGCCAGCGATCACTCCTTATTGCACTCATTCATAAATTCCTGTGATAGGAGCAGAATGAGGCCATTTGGCCCATCAAATCTCCTCCGCTATTCAATCATAGAAACATAGAAAGTAGGTGCAGGAGTAGGCCATTTGGCCCTTCGAGCCTGCACCACCATTCAATATGATCATGGCTGATCATCCACAATCAGTACCCCGTTCCTAGTTTTTTTTTTTACATTTACCAAACCAATGAACCTACATACCTGCACGTCTTTGTGGAGTGTGGGAGGAAACCGGAGATCTCGGAGCAAACCCACACAGAACGTGCAAACTCCACACAGACAGCAAGCCGTGGTCCGGATCGAACCCGGGTCTCCGGCGCTGCATTCGCTGTAAGGCAGCGACTCTACCGATGCGCCACCGTAATCGCCCTTTGTAGTATTTAATAGCCTGATGGCTGTGAGCATTCTGCCTACCCCGCTCATAATTTTGTACAACCTCTCTCTATGGAGAATTTACCTCTTAGAAGATCTTTACACATTCTCCCCTCATCGTAGACCCATGCACTCTTGTTATTGATGCCTTGCCCACGGGTAAAAGATTCTGTCTAATAATATTGCAAGTCCCTGGAGTTTAGAAGGATGAGTGGGCACCTCATTGAAACCTACCGAATAATGAAAGGCCTGGATAGGGTGGATGTGGGGAGGATGTTTCCACACTATCCTACACACTAGGGACAATTTACACTTAAACAGGCACCTGCAGTTCATTCTAGGGTCGCCAACTGTCCCGTATTAGCCGGGACATCCCGTATATTGGGCTAAATTGGTTTGTCCCGTACGGGACCGCCCTTGTCCCGTATTTGACCGCTACTACTCGGGTCGAGGGGACTGTTGGGTCGTCCGGCCCCCGTCCCGACGTAGTGCAGCCCATGGAGTGCAGCAGCAGCATCAGCAGCAGCAGCATCAGCCCCTAGCCCGTGGCCCCGTCGGTCAGTCGGCAGCCCGGCCAGCTGTCCGACCTTTGGACCTTCGCTGACCGCCGACACCACCACCACCCCCCCTCCTCCTCACGGCCGATCATCGGTTCACGAGTTGGACGGGGCGCCGGACTGTGCGGGCGGCCCCCCCACCCAGGGCCAAAACTCCTCAGCTGGCCCACTGGCTGGGCTTTGTGTGCAGTCCAGCACCCGGGGCCAACTCATCATTCACCCAGACACGGCCCAGTCGGTCAACGAATTGCCGTCGGGGAATCTGTCCCGTAGCTTGACCTTCTGTCCCTTATTTGGGAGTGTGAGAAAGTTGGCTACCCTAGTTCCTTCCTACACATTTTCGAGCTGCCAGGGGAGGTTTGTTGGAGGCAGGGACTATCACATATCTTGTGACTCCCTACGTCATAGCTCATTGAAGGTGGCAGCTCCAGTAGACAGGGTGGTAAGGTAGGCTAGCCTTCATTGTTCAGGGCATTAAGTACAATATACTGGAAGTCTTTGAAGTTGACAATGTTCGGCAAAATGACTGACCAGATGAGTTGCCTGGCATCTTCAAACCCAATGGGCTGTGCGGGGATTGGCGACAGTCCAGTTATGTCCGATTCATTCTGCCTGAACGCATAATCTGTGGAAGGAGTGCATCTTTGTTAGTTTTTAGAGATACAACGCTGAAACAGGCCCTTCGGCCCCAACGAGCCCGTGTCAACCAGCCGTATACTAGCACTAATCTACACAGTAAGGACAACTTATAGGGGCCAAATTGGGTGAAGGAAAGAGTGTTCACGTCACGGCCCTGTTTCCACCAATCTTTCCGCCACCACGCACAAGAAGCGACAAGACAGACACCATTGAATGCAGATGCCGACAAGTGTGTTCAGCTATGGCTGGTCAACTTCTAATCTTGACGTGGACTCGATAGGAAGATAGGAGCCAATTAACCTGCAAACCCGCACGTCTTTGGGATGTAGGGGGGAAACTGGAGCACCCGGAGGTATATAGAAACATAGAAACATAGACAATAGGTGCAGGAGTAGGCCATTCAGCCCTTCGAGCCTGCACCGCCATTCAATATCCTGTACCTGCCTTCTCTCCATACCCCCTGATCCCTTTAGCCACAAGGGCCACATCTAACTCCCTCTTAAATATAGCCAATGAACTGTGGCCTCAACTACCTTCTCTGGCTGAGTATTCCACAGATTCACCACTCTCTGTGTGAAAAATGATTTTCTCATCTCGGCCCTAAAAGATTTCCCCCTTATCCTTAAACTGTGACCCCTAGTTCTGGACTTCCCCAACATCGGGAATAATCTTCCTGCATCTAGCCTGTCCAACCCCTTAAGAATTTTGTAAGTTTCTATAAGATCCCCCCTCAATCTTCTAAATTCTAGCGAGTACAAGCCGAGTCTATCCAGTCTTTCTTCATATGAAAGTCATGCCATCCCAGGAATCAGTCTGGTGAACCTTCTCTGTACTCCCTCTATGGCAAGAATGTCTTTCCTCAGATTGGGAGACCAATACAGAATCCAGGCCGAGAACCCGAGGGCAAGATTCCAGGCCCAGGCTTTGGTCTGGAATTCAGGCCCAGAATTTAGGCCAAGAATTCAATCCCAGAATCTAGGCCCAGCGTCCAGGCCTTGAATCTTGGCCTAGAATTCATGCCCAGAATCCCGACCCAAAATTCAGGCCCAGCCTTTGGCCCAGGTCCCAAGCCTGGAATCCAGGCCGAGAATTTAGACTAGAATCCAGGCTTAGAATTTAGGCCAAGAATTCAATCCCAGAATCTAGGCCCAGGGTCCTGGCCTTGAATCCAGTTCTAGAATTCATGCCCAGAATCCAGACCCAGAATCCAAGCCCAGGCTTTGGCCCAGGTCCCAAGCCTGGAATCCAGGCCGAGAATCTAGGCCCAGGCGCCAGCTCGCGGTCCCAGGGCCTCAGCCCAGGCCGCTGGGGAGGGAGGGGAAGGGGAGAGACCCGAGCCCGGCGGGGGGGGGGGGGGTAATGGAGAGTACCTTTGGCGGGGTAGTAGGGAGTGAGCTGGTCTCCAAAGTTCTGCTTGTAGGAGCCTCTCTCGACGCCGGAGGGCGGCAGGTACCAGGAGTGAGGGTAGGTCTCGTTCTTGTCGCTCACCTTGCCGTCGTTCATGTCCCCTGGATCGGTGTAGACGACGAGCCCCACTGCTCCATACCGGGCTGCATTAATACCCTGAGAACCCAACATGACGTCAGTACTCCTCCCCCACCCCCACACACCCATCCTTGCAAGTCATAGAGTGATACATTGTGGAAACAGGCCCTTCGGCCCAACTTGCCCACACCGGCCAACATGTCCCAGCTACACCAGTCCCACCTGCCAGCACTTGGTCCATATCCCTCCAAACCTGTCCTATCCATGCACCTGTCTAACTGTTTCTTAAACGTGGGGATAGTCCCAGCCTCGACTACCTCCTCCAGCAGCTCGTTCCATACACCCACCACCCTCTGTGCGAAAATGTTACCCCTCAGATTCCTATTAAATCTTTTCCCCTCCACCTTGAACCTATGTCCTCTGGTCCTCTGGGCAAGAGACCATGGCCATCTGTGAGTTTAGTTTAGAGATACAGCGCAGAAACAGGCCCTTCGGCCCACCGGGTCCACGCCGACCAGCGATCCCCGCATACTAACACTATCCTACACACACTGGGGGTCAGTTTTTACATTTATACCAGGCCAATTTACCTACAAACCTGCACATCTTTGGAGTGTGGGAGGAAACCGAAGATCTGGGAGAAAACCCACGGGGAGAACGTACAAACTCCGTACAGACAGCGCCCGTAGTCGGGATCGAACCAGGGCCTCCGTAAGGCAGCAACTCTACCGCTGCGCCACCGTGCTGTCGTTCCGCAAGGGCCGCTACTCTTCACGTTGTATATTAATGATTTGGACGAGGGGATTGACATTATGACCGGGGGAGGGGCTCCGATGAGGGCGGCACGGTGGCTCAGCGGGTAGAGCTGCTGCCTCACGGCACCAGAGACCCGGGTTCGATCCCGACTACGGGCGCTGTCTGTACGCCGTTTGTACGTTCTCCCCGCGACCTGCGTGGGTTTTCTCCGAGATCTTCGGTTTCCTCCCACACTCCAAAGACGTGCAGGTTTGTAGGTTCATTGGCTTGGTGTAAGTGTAAATTGTCCCTAGTGTGTGTAGGATAGTGTTAATGTGCGGGGATCGCTGGTCGGTGCGGACTCGATGGGCCGAAGGGCCTGTTTCCGCGCGGATTATCAACTGAATGGTGTCAGATTAGGAAAAGGGGAGGTGCATCGAGACCTGGGTGTCCTTGTACACCAGTCACTGAAAGTAAGCATGCAGGTACAGCAGGCAGTGAAGAAAGCTAATGGCATGTTGACCTTCATAGCGAGAGGATTTGAGTTTAGGAGCAAGGAGGTCCTACTGCAGTTGTACAGGGCCCTGGTGAGACCACACCTGGAGTATTGAGTGCAGTTTTTGGTCTCCTAATTCGAGGAAGGACATTCTTCCTATTGAGGGAGTGCAGCGTAGGTTCACCAGGTTAATTCCCGGGATTGCAGGACTGTCATATGCTGAGAGAATGGTTCAACTGGGCTTGTATTCACTGGAATTTAGAAAGATGAGGGGATATCTTAAAGAAACATCTAAAATTCTTAAGGGATAGGACAGGCTAGATGCAGGAAAATTGTTCCCCATGTTGGGGGAGTCCAGAACCAGGGGCCACACAGTTTAAGAATAAGGGGTAGGCCATGTAGGACTGAGAAGAGGGGGTGGAAGATTGCAACCTTCACGTGGTCCGCCCTGTTTCGACTAATGCAATCGACTCGACGTGCACAAACGGAAGATCAAATAGAACAAGTTGTCCAATAACTTTAGGCTGTTCACGCCACACGGAAGAAGAAGACTGAGATGAGGAAAAACTTTTTCCACCCAGAGTTGTGAATCTGTGGAATGATCTACCACAGAAGGCAGTGGAGGCTGATCCACTGGATGTTTTCAAGAGAGAGTTAGATGTGGCTCTCGGGGCTAACGGAATCAAGGGATATGGGGGAGAAAGCAGGAACGGGGTACTGATTGTGGATGATCAGCCGTGATCATATTGAATGGCGGTGCTGGCTCCGAAGGGCCGAATGGCCTACTCCTGCACCTATTGTCTATGTTTCCAGACTAAAACCCCCTCCCATCTTACCTTGTCCGCCCGTCCAGTGCCTCCATATTTGACAATGACCACAGTGCCGTTCAGATCAAGACCATACACCTCCGCCAGCTGTCGGAAGTCCTCCACGGTGCCCTGGTTAGCGTAGACCAGCTTGCCCTGTGAGATAGCAGATTGTGGAAGAAGGAACTGCAGGCGCTGGTTTACACCGAAGATGGATGCGGAAACGCCGGAGTAACTCGGCGGGGACGGGCAGCACCTCTGGGTGGAAGGAATGAATGGGGGCTGTGTTTCGGGACAGGACCCTTCTTCAGGCGAGAGAGAGACGTGGAAGTGTGAGGTGTGAAAACAAAACATCAAAGGGGATGGAGATCAAGGAAAATGTAGAACAGATCATTGTCAGCTGGGGGGGGGGGGGGAAGGTGACGCCGAAGCAAACAGAGATAATATTAAATCAGGGAGACAGTCAGACTGATCGGAGAAC
>NC_046000.1:5978617-6092989 GCF_010909765.2 Amblyraja radiata | reverse complement strand
CTTTGATGATACTGCCAGCCTTTTTGAGGCAGCGACTGCGATAAATCCCCTCGATGGAAGCAAGGTCAGAGCCGATGATGGACTGGGCAGTGTTTACTACTTTTTGTAGTCTTTTCCTCTCCAGGGCGCTCAAATTGCCGAACCAAGCCACGATGCAACCGGTCAGCATGCTCTCGACTGTGCACCTGTAGAAGTTAGAGAGAGTCTTCCTTGACAATCCGACTCTCTGTAATCTTCTCAGGAAGTAGAGGCGCTGATGAGCTTTTTTGATAATTGCGTTAGTGTTCTCGGACCAGGATAGATCTTCAGAGATGTGCACGCCCAGGAATTTGAAGTTCTTGACCCTTTCAACCATCGACCCGTTGATATAAATGGGGCTGTGGGTCCCCCTCCTACTCCTTCCAAAGTCCACAATCAGTTCCTTGGTTTTGCTGGTGTTGAGGGCCAGGTTATTGCGCTGGCACCATATGGACTGTTGCTCGATCTCTCTTCTGTACTCTGACTCATCCCCATCAGTGATACGTCCCACAATAGTGGTGTCGTCAGCGAACTTGATGATGGAGTTCGCACTGTGGTTCGCTACGCAGTCATGGGTATAGAGTGAGTACAGCAGGGGGCTGAGCACGCAGCCTTGAGGTGCTCCCGTGCGGATTGTTATTGAGGCTGACACATTTCCACCAATACTGTGGACGAGGAAGTCGAGGATCCAGTTGCAGAGGGATGCGCAGAGACCCAGTTCTGCGAGTTTGGTAACCAGTTTGGAGGGGATGATTGTGTTAAATGCCGAGCTGTAATCAATGAATAACAGCCTGACATATGAGTTTTTGTTGTCCAAGTGGTCCAGTGCGGAGTGGAGGGCCAGCGAGATCGCATCCACCGTTGATCTGTTGTGGCGGTACGCGAACTGCAGTGGGTCCAGGTTTTTGTCGATGTAGGAGTTGATTTGCTCCATGATCAACCTCTCAAAGCACTTCATAACCACCGGCGTTAGTGCCACTGGTCGATAGTCATTGAGGCATGTCACCTTACTCTTCTTGGGCACCGGTATAATTGATGCCCTTTTAAAGCAGGTGGGGACCTCAGACCTCAGATGTGAGAGGTTGAAAATGTCCGTAAAAACTCCCGCCAGTTGGTCTGCACAGGGTTTTTTTTTTTTTTTGGATAGAAACATAGAAACATAGAAAATAGGTGCAGGAGTAGGCCATTCGGCCCTTCGAGCCTGCACCGCCATTCAATATGATCATGGCTGATCATCCAACTCAGTATCCCATCCCTGCCTTCTCTCCATACCCCCTGATCCCTTTAGCCACAAGGGCCACATCTAACTCCCTCTTAAATATAGCCAATTAACTGGCCTCAACTACCTTCTGTGGCAGAGAATTCCACAGATTCACCACTCTCTGTGTAAAAAAATGATTTTCTCATCTCGGTCCTAAAAGACTTCCCTCTTATCCTTAAACTGTGACCCCTAGTTCTGGACTTCCCCAACATCGGGAATAATCTTCCTGCATCTAGCCTGTCCAACCCCTTAAGAATTTTGTACGTTTCTATAGGATCCCCCTTCAATCTTCTAAATTCTAGCGTGTACAAGCCGAGTCTATCCAGTCTTTCTTCATATGAAAGTCCTGATGAATTTGGAACACCTGGAGTAAATATCACAGGGCAAATGTGCAAACTCCACATATACGTAATCGGGGAAATTATCAAACTCTGGTCTCTGGCACTGCGAGGTAGCTCTCCGACCAGTGTATCCATGCTTTCAGGCCCATTAAGAATTTTTATTTGCTTTAATAAAATTATCTCTCAACCTCAAAAGTTGGCGCAGCGGTAAAGCTTTACAGCGCCAGGGACCCAAGTTTTATCCTGACTACAGGTGCTGACTGTACGGAATTTGTATGTTTTCACCGTTACCTAGGTGTTTGTTTTCTTCGAAATCTGTTTCCTCCCACAGTCTACAGATTTGTAGGCACAAATGTAAAAAAATTGGCCCTAGTGTATGTAGGGTAGTTTTAATGTTTGTGGATCATTGGTCAGTGGACTGTGCTGTATCTGTAAACAAACCTAAACCTTCAAATGCAACACAGTGTGATATACTCGTTCTGCTTCATCTCATCTAGGCAGACAAATCGCCCAAACCAAGAATCAACCTGGAGAGCCCTCATCTTACTGTCTCAATATCCTTCTTTAAATAGGGAGAACATGTTGTACACACTGTTCTTGGCGACCTCACCATGGGCCTGTCTGCCTATATGTATGCTCCTGTAATTGCTTGCTGGGTTTTAAGTTTCAGTGTTTTCAGTTCACCACCAATCTCATGATGTGATAAAATACTTTTGTCTTTTTCCCCCCAAATTGGATGGCCACTTTTTTCCCGGGTTTTATATTATTTGCAGAGCCCTCAGCCCTTCAGTTAGGCATTTGTGTATTCTTGAAACCTCTCTCCAACCCTCTGCCACCCAACGTTACTTCAGCGTTGAACTTGGATACATCACACTTGATTTCGAATACAAATCGCTGATGGTATGACGTGCAACATGAAAACAGGCCCTTCGGACCGCCAAAGATCGACACGAAATGATGGAGTAACTTAGCAGGTCAGACAGCATCTCTGGAGAAAAGGAATAGGTGACGTTTTGGCTCAAAACCCTCCTTCGGACCACCAAGTCCATTGTCGACCATTGCTCATCTGTTCACACTCGTTCAATGTTATCCCACTTTCCCATCATCTCCCAACACACTCTGGGTCATTTACAGGGGACCAATGAACGTTTTTGGGATGTGGAAGGATGTGGACTTTGGAACCGGAGCACCAGGAGGAAACCCACGCAGTCACAGGGAGAATGTGCAAACTCCACACACCGACATTGTCAGGATCGAACCTGGGTCTCTGGCGCTGTGAGGCAGCGGCTCTACCAGCCGCGCCACTGTGCTGTCCTACATTGTGAGCAGCTGGGATCTCTCATTTACAAGCCTTGAATTGTATCTTTAGTTAATGCCTCCTCCACCCAATAGAGTGTGCATATGAACAAGCACATTTAGATGTATTTAGTGGGCAAGATTGCACTGAGTGTGTTGGAATGACGAAGTGTGCATTTGCCCAAGATGGTGAGTTTCTCCTTCAAATTGCAGTTTTGTGGTCTAGTTCAAACTTTGTGCCTGAAAAGTATTATTGACCTAAGAGGCCATGTTGTTGTTGCGACTTGTGGAACGTTTATGGGTGAAGAAGAGGGTTTTGCTAGAGACTGGAGCTGATAAACCATTTTTTTGAATAGTTTAGAGCATTGAGTGCTTGCTATTGGGACAGCAATCTAGATGAAAAAGCTTGGTATCCATTCATCGGGTTCTAAATAAAACCGTTATAATACAACACACGTGCTTTCAGCAAGTTTGGATCAGTTTATTTTTTGTGAGTGCAGTGGATTTGTGAGACGGAAAGAAGAGGGGCCTTATTGTTCCAGATTTCATGACAACCCTGAAGAGTTTGTGTGTGGGAAGGAACTGCAGATGCTGGTTTAAACCAAAGATAGATACAAAATGCTGGAGTAACTCGTCGAGACAGGCAGCATCTCTAGAGAAAAGAGTTTATCATGGGTTTCATTCATCCTAAAAAAATATGACTCATAGGGCAGCACGGTGGCGCAGCAGTAGTGTTGCTGCCTTACAGCGTCAGAGACCTGGGTTCGATCCTGACTACGGACCCCCACCCCCCTTGTATGTGATATTGGATAACTTGTTTAGAGGGGCAGTGAGTCCGAAGAAGGGTCCCGACCGCAAATGTCACCTTTTGTGTTCGCCTGAAATGCTGCCTGACCCGCTGATGCTCCAGCAATTTGTATATTTTATTGCAATTCCAGGGCAGGGAAGAGACAGTTCCTAATCTGTGTAGTAATATCTGATTTGAAGAGTGCATGTAGGAATGGTTGTAACTTTGTTTCATGTAAAGGACAAATAACCATTTGGGCTCACTGACAAGATGCTGTGTGTGGCCTGACAACATGGGGGACTTTCAGTTGACTGGTAATATTTATACACACTGGTGTCAAAATAATGAGCATCTAACATGCACTTTTCCACCATTACTAAGTGGCCTTCTCTTAATGTTTTCACGTGCTAGAAAGGTGAGCTGAGGTTACAAACTGCAATTTTGACCCTCATTAACCCTAACCCTTTGCAAAGGCTGGGAGTTTCCAACATTGAGTGAGGCCATATTTGGAGTATTATGTTGCCTGTCATAGGAAATATGTTGTTGAGTTGTCAGGTTGTTAATCATGCATTGTCGTTCCGCTGACTGGTTAGCACACGGCAAAAGCTTTTCACTGTACCTCGGTACACTAAGGACATTTATTGTCAGATACACCAATTGGTGCAGTGGAATTTGAGTTGCCGTTTGCTGCACACCAGTAAAAATACAACACAACATTAAAGAATTTAACATAAAATATAAAAACATCCCCCTACAATGGTTCCCACTGTGAGGGAAGGCAGCAAAGTCCAGTCCTCTTCCTCTTGTCCACCCATAGTCGGGCCTATTTGAGGCCTCCGCAGCCAGTCGCCGCTACGGCAGCCCGAAGTTTCAGGCCCTCTCGCTGATTGATGGAACTCCGGCGTCGGGAGAACACTCTCAGCGGCCTGGAGTGTCTGGAGCGGCCGCTTCCTCCCGTGGCTCCCGTAGTCCACTGGTCGGAGCTCTGACACTGGCGATATCGGCGAGAGATCCCAGGCTCCGCGGTGTTTAAAAGTCAGCGCCGCCCATACATGACACGTGACAATAAACTAAAATCGAAGGTGGGAAGGGTACAGAGAGGATTTATGAAGATGTTGCCAGGGCTTGAGGGAACTAGAACTTTATTCCACAGAGAGCAGGAGGATGAGGGGTGATCTTCTTGAGGGTATTAGACATGGTAATTGCACAGACTTTTACCTTGAGTAGGGGAAGCAAGAATCTGTGGACATATGGGCCTGTCCCACCTAGGCGATTTTTTGGGCGACTGCCACAAAATTTTCAACATGTTGAAACATTTTCGGCGACAGTGGCAACAATTTTTGCTTGTCGTACGTGCTGTCGTAGGTGAATTCCGTTAAAACTAGTCCTTGGACAGGCCCAATAGGCTTTGGGTGAAGGGGGGAAGATTTAATATGAACCCAAGGCAAATTTTACAAAGGGTGGTGGGTGTATGGAACGAGCTGCCAGAGGAGGTAGTTGAGGCTCGGACTATCACAACATTTAAAAGACATTTGAACAGGTACATGGATAGGATAGGTTTAGAGGGATATGGGCCAAACGCAGACAGGTGGGTTGATCGGCGTGGGCAAGTTGGGCTGATGGGTCTGTTTCCATGCTGTATGTATGACTCTATGACCAATCATCGATTGTGTGCTCAGTAACACCTAGGGAGCTCAATGTCATGTCTATATGGTGCAAGCAATGGGTACCAGGGTGCAAACCCATCAGCTTCCACTGCCTTGCTCAGTATGATATAACAGAAACATTTCTCGCTTATTTCTGTTGAGCCACCCAGCTGAACTTGCATCTTTGAATAATTAAAAGGCAGCACTATCCTTTTTGAGGTTGCATGGTCATCTGTTCATTATCATTGATTACGAATGCTGGAACTGCCAACTCAGCAGCAGCCCTACCATAGTTCTTCTTGCGTATGGCGTGCACAGCCTAAAGTTGTAGGACAACTTGTTCTATTTGATCTTATTTGATTGTGCACGCCGGGTTGATTGCATTCGTCGAAACACTTGATGGTTGCAATCCTCCACCACCCCCCCCCCCACAATAGTTGTTGGAATAGGGCTGCCATTACTTTGAGAAGCAATGGGCAGTAAGGTAATCTTATCAGTTAGCCAGTAATCCAGAAATGTAAGAAAAAACTGCTAGCAGAGAGAATGCTTTTTTTTAATAAAAAGTAAGAAATATTAAAGTTACATTAAGCACAACGAGTACTTCTGGTGGCGCACAAAGCAATGTGAAGGCTTTAAAAGTCTCATGAACTTCAAAGACAATATGAAACTATAGGCAAGGTCAGAAAAGATGCTATCCTTTGGAAAGGCATGTTTGGCTAAGAGTGAGTAGGGAAATGTACGTCCTGTGGAATTGTTCTCATGACAAAATTCTGCAATACCCCCATGTCATATATAATTCCAAATTCAGGCACAGGGTGCAGATGGAAACATAGAAATTAGGTGCAGGAGTAGGCCATTCGGCCCTTCGAGCCTGCACCGCCATTCAATATGATCATGGCTGATCATCCAACTCAGTATCCCGTACCTGCCTTCTCTCCATACCCTCTGATCCCCTTAGCCACAAGGGCCACATCTAACTCCCTCTTAAATATAGCCAATGAACTGGCCTCGACTACCCTCTGTGGCAGAGAGTTCCAGAGATTCACCACTCTCTGTGTGAAAAAAGTTCTTCTCATCTCGGTTTTAAAGGATTTCCCCCTTATCCTTAAGCTGTGACCCCTTGTCCTGGACTTCCCCAACATCGGGAGCAATCTTCCTGCATCTACCCCTTAAGAATTTTATAAGTTTCTATAACATCCCCTCTCAATCTCCTAAATTCTAGAGAGTATAAACCAAGTCTATCCAGTCTTTCTTCATAAGACAGTCCTGACATCCCAGGAATCAGTCTGGTGAACCTTCTCTGCACTCCCTCTATGGCAATAATGTCCTTCCTCAGATTTGGAGACCAAAACTGTACGCAATACTCCAGGTGTGGTCTCACCAAGACCCTGTACAACTGCAGTAGAACCTCCCTGCTCCTATACTCAAATCCTTTTGCTATGAAAGCTAACATACCATTCGCTTTCTTCACTGCCTGCTGCACCTGCATGCCTACTTTCAATGACTGGTGTACCATGACACCCAGGTCTCGCTGCATCTCCCCTTTTCCTAGTCGGCCACCATTTAGATAATAGTCTGCTTTCCTGTTTTTGCCACCAAAATGGATAACCTCACATTTATCCACATTATACTGCATCTGCCAAACATTTGCCCACTCACCCAGCCTATCCAAGTCACCTTGCAGTCTCCTATCATCCTCCTCACAGCTAACACTGCCCCCCAGCTTAGTGTCATCCGCAAACTTGGAGATATTGCCTTCAATTCCCTCATCCAGATCATTAATATATATTGTAAATAGCTGGGGTCCCAGCACTGAGCCTTGCGATACCCCACTAGTCACTGCCTGCCATTGTGAAAAGGACCCGTTTACTCCTACTCTTTGCTTCCTGTTTGCCAGCCAGTTCTCTATCCACATCAATACTGAACCCCCAATGCCGTGTGCTTTAAGTTTGTATACTAATCTCTTATGTGGGACCTTGTCGAAAGCCTTCTGGGAGCCAGATACACCACATCCACTGGTTCTCCCCTATCCACGCTACTAGTTACATCCTCGAAAAATTCTATAAGATTCGTCAGACATGATTTACCTTACGTAAATCCATGCTGACTTTGTCCAATGATATCACCACTTTCCAAATGTGCTGCTATCCCATCTTTAATAACTGACTCTAGCAGTTTCCCCACTACCGATGTTAGACTAACTGGTCTGTAATTCCCCATTTTCTCTCTCCCTCCCTTCTTAAAAAGTGGGGTTACGTTTGCTACCCGCCAATCCTCAGGAACTACTCCAGAATCTAAAGAGTTTTGAAAGATTATTACTAATGCATCCACTATTTCTGGAGCTACTTCCTTAAGTACTCTGGGATGCAGCCTATCTGGCCCTGGGGATTTATCGGCCTTTAATCCATTCAATTTACCCAACACCACTTCCCGGCTAACCTGGATTTCACTCAATTCCTCCAACTCCTTTGACCCGCGGACCCCTGCTATTTCCGGCAGATTATTTATGTCTTCCTTAGTGAAGACGGAACCAAAGTAGTTATTCAATTGGTCCGCCATATCCTTGTTCCCCATGATCAACTCACCTGTTTCTGACTGCAAGGGACCTACATTTGTTTTAACTAATATCTTTCTTTTCACATATCTATAAAAACTTTTGCAGTCAGTATTTATGTTCCCTGCCAGTTTTCTTTCATAATCTATTTTTCCTTTCCTAATTAAGCCCTTTGTCCTCCTCTGCTGGTCTCCGAATTTCTCCCAGTCCTCCGGTATGCTGCTTTTTCTGGCTAATTTGTACGCCTCATCCTTCGCTTTGATACTATCCCTGATTTCCCTTGTTATCCATGGATGTACTACCTTCCCTGATTTATTCTTTTGCCAAACTGGGATGAACAATTTTTGTAGTTCATCCATGCAGTCTTTAAATGTCTTCCATTGCATATCCACCGTCAACCCTTTTAGAATTAATTGCCAGTCAACCTTGGCCAATTCACGTCTCATACCCTCAAAGTTACCTTTCTTTAAGTTCAGAACCATTGTTTCTGAATTAATATGTCACTCTCCATCCTAATGAAGAACTCAACCATATTATGGTCACTCTTGCCAAAGGGGGCACGTACAACAAGACTGCTAACTAACCCTTCTCATTACTCAATACCCAGTCTAAAATAGCCTGCTCTCTCGTTGGTTCCTCTACATGTTGATTTAGATAACTATCCCGCATACATTCCAAGAAATCCTCTTCCTCAGCACCCCTGCCAATTTGATTCACCCAATCTATATGTAGATTGAAGTCACCCATTATAACGGTTTTGCCTTTGTCGCACACATTTCTAATTTCCTGTTTGATACCATCTCCAACTTCACTACTACTGTTAGGTGGCCTGTACACAACACCCACCAGCGTTTTCTGCCCCTTAGTGTTTCGCAGCTCTACCCATACCGATTCCACATCCTCCAAACTAATGTCCTTCCTTTCCATTGCGTTAATCTCCTCTCTAATCAGCAATGCTACCCCACCTCCTTTTCCTTTCTCTCTATCCCTCCTGAATATTGAATATCCCTGGATGTTCAGCTCCCAGCCTTGGTCACCCTGGAGCCATGTCTCCGTGATCCCAACTATATCATAGTCATTAATAGCTATCTGCACATTCAACTCATCCACCTTATTACGAATGCTCCTTGCATTGAGACACAAAGCCTTCAGGCTTGTTTTTACAACACTCTTACCCCTTATACAATTATGTTGAAAAGTGGCCCTTTTTGATTTTTGCCCTGGTTTTGTCTGCCTGCCACTTTTACTTTTCACCTTGCTACCTATTGCTTCTACCCTCATTTTACACCCCTCTGTCTCTACGCTCACACATTTAAGAAACCCTTTCCCTTTTACACCATCCTCCAATATCCCATTCGACACCCCACCCCCCTTATTCAGTTTAAAACCACCCGTGTAGCAGTGGCAAACCTGCCTGCCAGAATGCTGGTCCCACACCTGTTAAGATACAATCCGTCCCTTTTGTACAGTTCCCCCTTACCCCAAAACAGATCCCAGTGATCTAAGAATCTAAATCCCTGCTCCGTGCACCAGTTCCTCAGCCACACGTTCAGGTCCCGTATCTCCCTGTTTCTGCTCTCGCCAGCACGAGGAACTGGAAGCAAACCGGAGATAACAACCCTGGAGGTCCTGCTTTTCAGCATTTTTCCGAGCTCTCTAAAGTCACGCTGCAGAATATTCATCCCCTTCTTTCCGACATCGTTTGTGCCGACATGCACTACCACTTCCGGATGTTCACCTTCGCCCTTGAGGATTTTCTGCACTCTGTCCGTGACATCCTGGATCCTGGCACCAGGAAGGCAGCAAACCATCCTCGCATCCCGTCTGTTGTCGCAGAAACCCCTGTCCAACACGGCCCTTCAGGAGCTCTACCTGGATGCACTTCTCGCATTTGTAGCAGCCAGAGGCACCAGCGGTGTCCTTGACCTCCCACATACTGCAAGCATCACACTGAATCAGCTTGCCTGACATCTCCTTCTTTCGTCTCTACCTCTCAAGCGTATTGCGTGGTCTCCTCTCCTCAGCAGCCTCCTCGCCGAAGACTCTCGAGCCAAAGACTCACACTTTTCTCACAGGGCACTTCCCTCACAAGGCCGCTCCTCACTGCTGCTCCCCAAGAGCAGTCTTGCTTAAATTGACTGATAAATTGCCTGATTTACCAATTTACAAACCAAATTCCTCAGTTTTCAACTGTTTTCCCGACACTCTCAACTGTTTTCCCGACACCAGATGGTGATGGCTTTGTTCTTTGAAGAAGTAACCAAGAAGATTGTTGGTAGTGCAGTAGACATTGTCTACCTGGTCTTTACCAAGGTCCTGATAAGGTACTATCTGATAAGCTAGCCTGAAAGATTGGATTATATGGGTTCCTGGCTGAGCAAGCCATTTGGATACCAAATAGGCTAGAAGGGTAGGGTGGTGGGGGAATTTGTTTTTCAGACTGGATGTGAAATAAGAAATTATGTGCCACAGAGATCAGTGCTACGGTTGTTGGTTATTGACAGTAATGATTTGGATGAAATATAGCTTTGGTGTGAGGTAGACAAAAATGCTGGAGAAACTCAGCGGGTGAGGCAGCATCTATGGAGCGAAGAAAATAAGGTTTGAGGTTGAAAAAAGGCCGGACCCTTCTTCAGACTGATGTGGGGGGGGTGGGAAGAAGAAAGGAAAAGGCAGAAACAGTGGGCTGTGGGAGAGCTGAGAAGGGGAGGGGAAGGGAGAAAGCAGGGACTACCTGAAATTGGTAGTCAATGTTCATACCGCTGGGGTGTAAACTGCCCAAGCGAAATATGAGGTGCTGCGCCTCTAATTTACGGTGGGCCACTCTCTGGCCATGGAGGAGGCCCAGGACAGAAAGGTCAGATTTGGAATGGGAGGGGGAGTTGAAGTGCTGAGCCACCGGGAGATCAGGTTGGTTATTGCGAACCGAGCGGAGGTGTTGGGCGAAACGATCGCCAAGCCTACGCTTGGTCTCACCGATGTGGAGCAGCTGACACCTAGAGCAGCGGATGCAATAGATGAGGTTGAAGGAGGTGCAGGTGAACCTCTGACGCACCTGGAAAGACTGTGTGAGGTGGTAATTTAATTTATTGTCACGTGTACTGAGGTACAGTGAAAATCTTTTGTTGTGTGCTAACCAGTCAGCGGAAAAACTATGCATGATTGCAATCGAGCTATCCAGTGTGCAGATACATGACAAAGAGAATAACGTTTCGTGCAAGGTAAAGTCCGAGTAAAGATAGTCCGAGGGTCTCCAATCAGGCAGTTGGTAGCTTAGGACCTCTCTCTAGTTGTTGAGAGGATGGTTCAGTTGCCTGATGACAGCTGTTCCTGAATCTGGAGGTGTGCCTTTCACACCTTCTGCATGATGAGAAAGGGTGACCTGGGTGAGACTTGTCCTTGATTATGCTGGTGGCCTTGCCGTGGCAGCGTGAAATGTAAATTAAGTTGTGTGTGTGATGGTCTGGGCTGCGTCTATAATTCTCTGCTATTTCTTGGATGGAGCTGTTCCCAAACCTTTCCTTGATACATCCCGATAAAATGCTTCCTACGGCACATCTGTAGAAGTTGGTGAGAGTTGTTGGGGACATGCTGAACTTCCTGAGCCTTTTAATGAAGACCATTGCTTTGGTATGGGTGGTCCATGCTGGTGATATTTATTTACTCCTTCAATGTTGTCAATACATACCAGGGTATGAGCTTCCTGAAGTCGATCACAATCTCCTTTGTCTTGCTGACGTTGAGAGAAAGGTTGTCTTAACACCAGGTCGCGAGTCTTTGCGATGGATGTGTTCAAACAGATGGATGATTATTCCTAAAGGAGCGCTAACTCAAACCCCAATGTCTACCAGCACAGAGAATTAGTTAGCTTCTCGTGAAACCTTGGGTAATTGTCGAAGGGAAGTTGAAGGGTTCTGAAATTTGGAGATCTTTGCAGCAGATTATCATGTTACAAAATCTGACAACATCAGATATGTTTGATGAACTTTGCTACATTTATTCACCAGCTGGTCATGTAGTGTACTCTGAAATGTGCATCCTTCATTTGTTTTTTACGCAGATCTTTGTTGATTTTACTCGTTTCCTCTCCATCTATGCTGAATTCCCAGGTTCATTCCACAGCATTGAGTACGAGTTGAAAATATTTCCAGCATTTTCAAATTCTTGATTTTATTTTAAATTCCAGGCAGCCTTTTGATAATTATCGTATTCTCAATAAACCTAATGTCACACTTTACTGAGTAGAGATTTCCAGGCCTGAACTGAATAGAAAAATTAAACAGTGTAGGAAGGAACTGCAGATGCTGGTTTAGACTGAAGATAAACACATGGTGGAATCAGGCAGAATAGCATCGCTGGAGAAAAGGAATAGGTGACGTATTAGGTCGAGATCCTTCTTCACACTCTGAAGTCTTTTGTGTCCATCTTCAGATAAATGCAATAGTTGCAGCAACTGGGGGCAATTCTGTTCCTAATTTAAACACATTAAGGAATTTTCTCCCACTGTTTGCTGCTTGCAGCTGACTAAAATTGATTTTTGTAATCTATTATTCTTTAGCAGCTTTGAGGACTTCAGAAAATGTTTGCAAAGTAAAAAATAATTTACAGCTAAAGTTTTAGATTTTATTTTCAATGTGGCCAGTAATAAGGTATTAGTGAAAGGTTTCAATAAGTACTTTTTTTGGAGTTTTAAAGCTTTTGGCCTCATTTGGAGGGGGGAAACCCCCCTGGAAATCATTAAATGTAAAACTGGTTCAGATTTAGCAAAGTTGATCTTAAGTGGGTGTAAATAGAGATGTAGTAACTGCACAATCCACAGAGAGTGCACCCTGCATCAGATTCAACATTCACAATAAGCTTGTGTGTGTTTTCTATTTCAGCTTTCCTTTATAGTAGGAACAGTACCATCCATGTGTAG
Organism: Amblyraja radiata; assembly: GCF_010909765.2. Taxonomy (NCBI): domain Eukaryota; kingdom Metazoa; phylum Chordata; class Chondrichthyes; order Rajiformes; family Rajidae; genus Amblyraja; species Amblyraja radiata. The sequence continues at coordinate 6,080,168 of NC_046000.1, read as the reverse complement.
TAGTTCCCATTCAACCCTGAACTGAACCTAAACTATTTGAGACTAAATTGCTTCCCTGGCTCTCTTCAGCCCCCCAGAGATCAGGATCCGTGAATTATCAATTCCAGGGGAAAGGAACAAATGAAGGAAGATGGAATTGGAGAAAGGATAAAGGAGACAGATATGGAGGTAAGAAGAAAAGTAAATCAAGTGGACAAAGGCAGGAAGTAATGTGAGAAGGGTTAGAAGCAGTAAGCCATGCAGGTGGAGATAGCTTCCCACCTTCACTGCATCAATTAAATTCCCTGAATATATTTTGTTCTCCATTGGACAATATAGATAAGTATTGATATCTGGAATAGACATGATAGGAGATATGACTTGTTTCTGTGCTTGTGGAAGTTGCAGTGTGACAAAGGTCATACCGACAGTTCTCAGTCTTTTCAGGTGAGGCAGAGGGTCACTTGCACCTCCTCCAACTTCATCTACTGTATCTGCTGTTCCAGGTGTGGTCTTCTGTATATCGGCAAGACCAAGCACAGACTTGGCGATGGTTCGTTGAACATCTCCGCTCGGTCTGCCTAAACCTACCTAATATTCCGATTGCTAAACAGCCAGACTGACCTTTCTGTCCTGGGCCTCCTCCACTGCCAGATTGAGGTCCAGCGCAAATTGGAGGAACAGCGCCTCATATTTTGCTTGGGCAGTGGTATAAATATTGACTTCTTCAACTTCAAGTGTATGCATATATATTCTCCCTCTCCATGTTCCTGATAGGTGTTCCTTGACGCACACTGCAAGGTTCTTGATGGTCAGCCTTACTGAAAATTAAATAAAGGATTAAATAGCATGCAGTTTTACTTATTGCTTTTATATTAGCGTTTTGAGGGCGTATTGTTATTGATAAGAAATTAGAAATCGTGCACAATTTCAAGGGTCAAAATCTATAAAAAAATTGACTGTTCCCGAGTGTAATTTCGGAGCAGTGTGGGGACTTGGACTGTGCTGCTCTCCTTGAGCACAAGTAAATAAAGTGTGCTGGCAAAGGAATGCAAGTTGCAGAGTTCAGTTGATCAGTGACGACATGCTGTATAAATCTGTGACTAACATTTCCGGTCACTTGTTGGAATAATGATATTTCAGATGGGAAGCTAAATAAGCTGGCATTTATGTTTTAACATTTCTATCCTGTTGAATTATGAAAGATTATCCAAACTTTTATCAAACTGACTTGCTTCTTTTCCACACTTTATTTTCATCATAGCATTTCCGGTCACTTTTTCAAGCTTGTAACTTGTAAAAAAGTGAGAAATAAGGAAGTGCAGAAAGGTCTGATGACAATCCCGACCTGAAACCTGTCCTGTCCATTTTCTCCAGAAATGCTGCCTTGCCGGCTGAGTTACTCCAGCATTTTGTGTGTATCTAAGGAACTACTTGGTCTCCTAATCTGAGGAAAGACATTCTTGCCATAGAAGGAGTGCAGAGAAGGTTCACCAGACTGATTTCTGGGATGTCAGGACTTTCATATGAAGAAAGACTGGATAGACTCGGCTTGTACTCGCTAGAATATAGAAGATTGAGGGGAGATCTTATAGAAACTTACAAAATTCTTTCTCCAGCTTTTTTGTGTACCTTCGATTTTCCAGCATCTGCAGTTCCTTCTTGAACAAAATTCTTAAGGGGTTGGACAGGCTAAATGAAGGAAGATTGTTCCCGATGTTGGGGAAGTCCAGAACAAGGGGTCACAGTTTAAGGATAAGGGGGGATCTTTTAGGACCGAGATGAGGAAAACATTTTTCACACAGAGTGGTGAATCTCTGAATTCTCTGTCACAGAAGGTAGTTGAGGCCAGTTCATTGGCTATATTTAAGAAGGAGTTAGATGTGGCCCTTGTGGCTAAAGGGATCAGGGGGTATGCAGGTACAGGATACTGAGTTGGATGATCGGCCATGATCATATTGAATGGCGGTGCAGGCTCGAAGGGCCGAATGGCCTACTCCTGCACCTATTTTTCTATATTCTTGTTTACAAAACAAGACAGTGCTGGATAACTCAGTGGGTCAGGCAGCATTTCTGGAGAACATGGGTAGGCGACGTTTCGGGTTGGGACCTTTCTTCAGACGGATAAATAGTGACATGGTTATTTTCACATGAGCAAATTCATTTAGATGCATTTTTAAGGAACAAGGAACTACAAGGACTTAATTATTTTTTTCATTTGTAGGGCGGCGCGGTGGTGCAGCAGTAGAGTTGCTGCCTTACAGTGCCAGAGACCCAGGTCCTAACCCGACTACGGGCTCTATCTATACGGAGTTTGTACATTCTCCTAATGAACGCATGGGTTTTCTCCGAGATCTTCGGTTTCCTCCCATGCTCCAAAGACCTACAGGTTTGTAGGTTGATTGGCTTGGTATAAATGTAAATTGTCCGTAGTGTGTTAGCGTAAGGTTAATATGCCTGGGTCGCTGGTCGGCGCGGACTCAGTGAGCCGTAGGGCCTGTTTCCGTGCCGTATCTCTAAACTAAGATGCAGTTTTGCAAAAGAAGACACACAGTGCTGGAGTGACTCAACTGGTCAGGCAGCATCTCTGGCGAACATGGATTGGCTCAACCTGAGGAAACACAAAAATGCTGGAGAATCTCAGCGGGTGCAGCAGCATCTATGGAGCGAAGGAAATAGGCAACGTTTCGGGCCGAAACCCTCCTTCAGACTGGAGTTACCTTCAGCAACTGTGTGATTACACCAAGATCCAGTACAGAACGCGACAGGAGATCCTTCTTCCTCGTGGCTATCAAACTGTATAACCCCTCCCTCTTCTGTCGTGGGATAGACTGACTCCCCCTCCCCCCTGGGTTATTGACAAAAGCCAAACTCACTCATTGGTGAGTTTGTGCAACTGTGGTGCTGACACGGCTTCCAAACCTTTGCTGTTTGCATGTGTGTACTGATTGGCAAGATTGGAATTGTTCTTTCTGTGGGCAGGTGATACCTGACACTTTCACGTATTGTCGACTTGTTGCCGGTGATCTGAACCGTTTGTCTCCAAAGTACAGATTGTTGTGGAGTGAAAGCCTTCAATCCTACGGTCATAAAATGCTGGAGTAACTCAGCGGGCCAGACCGCATCTCTGGGAAGAAGAAATGGGTGACGTTTTTCGGGTCGAGGCCCTTCTTCAGACTGAGCGTCGGGATAGGCACTTGTATGGGATCCAGCCATGTCTGCCTCTTTGTCAATAAACCAGGCATTTGATTCGATACAATAGAACTTTATTTATCCCCGGAGCGAAATTGCCTCTCGAATAAGAAGGATCTCGTCCTGAAACGTCACCCATTACTTCTCTCCAGAGATGCTGCTTGTCCCGCTGAGTTACTCCAGCCTTTTGTGTCTATCCTCGGTGTAAACCAAACATGTCATTAATCTTAATGACATGCATATAAACATATTGAAGGTAGTACAGTGTGGTGCAGCTAATGAACAGGCCCTTCAGCCCTTCCAATCCATATTGGCTATCAAGCGCCATATGTTATGCCTATTGCGCTGTATACGTGTGTTCCATTGGTTTTAGCATAATATAAAAACCGTTGTTATCAAGCTGCTGGAATGGATAAGTGGGAGAGTCCAGGGCTAGAGGTCAGAGCCTCAGAATTAAAGGATGTTCCTTTAGGAAGGAGATGAGAAGGAATTTCTTTAGTCAGGGGGTGGTGAATCTGTGGACCTCTTTGCCACTGAGAGCTGTGGAGGGCAAGTCAATGGATATTTTTAAAGCAGAGGTAGATAGATTCTTAATTAGTACGGGTCTCAGGGGTTATGGGGAGAAGGCAGGAGAATGGTTGGGAGAGAGAGATGGATCAGCCATGATTGAATGGTGGAGTAGACTTGATGGGCCGAATGGCCTAATTCTGCTCCTATCACGTATGATCTATTGATAACATGGACTGAATGATTTGCCTGTGCTGGGCTCTTCTGAATCACAAACCCATGTGTCCTGTACCATATTACCTAATCAAAATGCTGTGCCATTGCTTGTTATTCACCAGTGCTGTTACCATACATGGTTAACGTAGAATTGGTGGTGTGCACTGTGCCTGCTTGTTGACCTTCATCATTGGGCGGCATGGTGGCACAGCGGTGGAGTTATGCCCCTGTCCTACTTAGGAAACCTGAACGGAAACCTCTGGAGACTTTGCGCCCCACCCAAGGTTTCCGTGCGGTTCCCGGGGGTTGCAGGTAGTGGAAGCAGGTAGGGACACTGACAACCTCCGGGATTCTTGTCTAAAACTTTCTAGCACTGGATATTTTTCATTTGTAAATCCAACAATGTGCCATTTAACATTAAACAGCTTGCTGCCAAAATTCAGTCCCATCTGCATCTGACATCCAGTCACCATCAGTAATTATTGGCTAGCTGTCAGGAGCGGGAACCTGTTTTTATTTACTCACCTACTGCAAAGTAGAGCGAAATGCAGTTTGATCTCAGCTGGGACAGTTACTCAGCTACGATGCCCGATTTTGAGATTTTACATGGATAGGACTGGTTTAGAGGGATATAGACCAAACGCAACAGGTGGGACTAGTGCAGCTGGGACATGTTGGCCGGTGTGAGCCACAGGGCCTGTTTCCACACTGTATCATTCTATGACTCTAAAACAGCTTAGTTGTGTTTATTGTCACGTGCCGAGGTCTTTACAGTGAAATGTTGGGGAGTCCAGAACCAGGGATCACCGTTTAAGAATAAGGGGTCAGCCATTTAGGACTGAGATGAGGAAAAACTTTTTCACCCAGAGAGTTGTGAATCTGTGGAATTCTCTGCCACAGAAGACAGTGGAGGCCAATTCACTGGATGTTTTGTGGTGGGAGAATGCGTTGTTTCAACGAATGCAATCAACCTGGCGTGCACAATCAAATAAGATCAAATAGAACAAGTTGTTCGACAACTTTAGACTGTGCACGCCATACGCAAGAAGAAGAAGACTGAATGTTTTCAAGAGAGTTAGATTTAGCTCTTGGGGCTAAGGGATTAAGGGATGGATATGGGGAGAAAGCGGGAATGGGGTACTGATCAGCCATGATCATATTGAAGGGCCGAATGGCCTACTCCTGCACCAATTTTTCTATGTTCTATGTGTTGGGGTCTGTGTGGTTCCTATTTGTGGGACATTAAAACAACTGCAACATTCTTTCTCAGTGAATATTGAAGGGGTGTTGAGGTACTGCCGTTTCCATTTTAGATTAAAGGAAATAAAGAATAATGAGGGGTGTTCCTCATTCACCTAAATTTCCATTAAAAACAAGTTTCTCCAATCTGATGTTGACTTTTATTTTTAGAACACGATGACCGCGTTGGTGGAAATTTCCCTATCCGTAAGAAGAAAGGACGCGGTCCATTCCGGTGGAAGATGTACAGTGACGCAAATCACAAGCCGAGAAACCGGGGCGGCGGAGGTGGCAACCCACGCCTGCGGTTCGAGGACGAAGACGGTGACGTGGCCATGAATGACCACGATGTGCCAAGACCACGGTTGTAAGTAGCAATCTGCACGTGTAGACTGGGCATGAAACTCACCGAATACTAGTGAAAGGCTTGGATCGAGTGGATGTGTGTAAACCAGCTCTGTGGCAATCAATTAGGTTGAACATACTTTGGTGAATTTGGACTCGATTAATGTATTAATACTCTATTGTCGCAGTGAAATTCTTTGCTTGCATAACCCAAGGTATGCCAATAGTCACCACATAAAGAGTGCTTACAATGTATCTGCGCCAGGTCCCCCTTTGTTCCCCCCCTCCTCAAGGCAGTCCCCCCACGCTGTGTCCTTCATTGTTCTACCCCCTCCCCCTCAAGGCAGGTCCCCCACGCTGTGTCCTTCATTGTTCTACCCCCCTCCCCTTCACGGCGGTTTCCCACGCTGTGTCCTTCATTGTTCTACCCCCCCCCCCCTCCCCCTCACGGCGGTTCCCCACACTGTGTCCTTCATTGTTCTACCCCCCCCCTCCCCCTCACGGCGGTTCCCCACACTGTGTCCTTCAATTGTTCTACCCCCCCCTCTCCCCCTCACGGTGGTTCCCCACACTGTGTCCTTCATTGTTCTACCCCCCCCCCTCCCCCTCACGGCGGTTCCCCACACTGTGTCTCATTGTTCTACCCCCCCCCCCCTCACGGTGGTTCCCCACGCTGTGTCCTTCATTGTTCTACCCCCCCCCCTCCCCCTCACGGTGGTTCCCCACGCTGTGTCCTTCATTGTTCTACCCCCCCCCCTCCCCCTCACGGCGGTTCCCCACGCTGTGTCCTTCATTGTTCTACCCCCCCCCTCCCCCTCACGGTGGTTCCCCCACTGTGTCCTTCATTGTTCTACCCCCATCCCCCTCCCCCTAACGGCGGTTCCCCACACTGTGTCCTTCATTGTTCTACCCCCCCCCCCTCCCCCTCACGGTGGTTCCCCACACTGTGTCCTTCATTGTTCTCCCCCCCCCCCTCCCCCTCACGGTGGTTCCCCACACTGTGTCCTTCATTGTTCTAACCCCCCCCCCTCCCCCTCACGGTGGTTCCCCACACTGTGTCCTTCATTGTTCTACCACCCCCCCTCCCCCTCACGGTGGTTCCCCACACTGTGTCCTTCATTGTTCTACCCCCCCCCTCCCCCTCACGGTGGTTCCCCACACTGTGTCCTTCATTGTTCTACACCCCCCCTCACGGCGGTTCCCCACACTGTGTCCTTCATTGTTCTACCCCCTCCCCCTCACGGTGGTTCCCCACACTGTGTCCTTCATTGTTCTACCCCCCCCCCCCTCCCCCTCACGGCGGTTCCCCACGCTGTGTCCTTCATTGTTCTCCCCCCCCCTCCCCCTCACGGCGGTTCCCCACACTGTGTCCTTCATTGTTCTACCCCCTCCCCCTCACGGTGGTTCCCCACACTGTGTCCTTCATTGTTCTACCCCCTCCCCCTCACGGCGGTTCCCCACACTGTGTCCTTCATTGTTCTACCCCCTCCCCCTCACGGCGGTTCCCCACACTGTGTCCTTCATTGTTCTCCCCCCCCCCCCCCCCTCCCCCTCACGGCGGTTCCCCACACTGTGTCCTTCATTGTTCTACCCCCCCCCCCCCCCCCCCCCCCACGGCGGTTCCCCACGCTGTGTCCTTCATTGTTCTCCCCCCCCCCCTCACGGCGGTTCCCCACGCTGTGTCCTTCATTGTTCTCCCCCCCCTCCCCCTCACGGCGGTTTCCCACACTGTGTCCTTCATTGTTCTACCCCCTCCCCCTCACGGCGGTTCCCCACACTGTGTCCTTCATTGTTCTCCCCCCCCCTCCCCCTCACGGCGGTTCCCCACACTGTGTCCTTCATTGTTCTCCCCCCCCTCCCCCTCACGGCGGTTCCCCACACTGTGTCCTTCATTGTTCTACCCCCCCCCCCTCCCCCTCACGGCGGTTCCCCACGCTGTGTCCTTCATTGTTCTACCCCCCCCCCCCCCCCTCACGGTGGTTCCCCACACTGTGTCCTTCATTGTTCTCCCCCCCCCCCTCCCCCTCACGGTGGTTCCCCACACTGTGTCCTTCATTGTTCTCCCCCTCTCCCTCACGGCGGTTTCCCACGCTGTGTCCTTCATTGTTCTACCCCCCCCTCCCCCTCCCCCTCACGGTGGTTCCCCACGCTGTGTCCTTCATTGTTCTACCCCCCCCTCCCCCTCCCCCTCACGGCAGTTCCCCACGCTGTGTCCATTGTTCTACCCCCCCCCCTCCCCCTCACGGCGGTTCCCCACACTGTGTCCTTCATGGGGCTTTTTCACGGGACGAGTTGACGCAAGATGTCACCAGAGTGAAGAGGTCGTGGTCCAGCACGAGTCTCGCACGATATAACGGGGGTAGATAAAGAGTTCCCACGGTACTCGGCATTTCTGTTATTTGTGCGAGTGACTTGTCCGTTTCCCGAGCTTTCGCGTTAAATCTTGAATGAACATCGTGAACTACACGTGACACAAATGATGTAACTTTTTTTTTCACACACTATATATATCCTCCCTTGGTTGAATTGGCTCATTTGGAGACATATTTTACTGTGTATGTGGGAGACACAGATGGACTGAGCACAGTACCTCGGTCTTACTGTGTGTGGGAGAGGGGGAGAAAGAGACGTACACTCACAGAGGCAGAGTCTCTCAGCCTGTGTAAGAGGGAGGGAGAGAGAGAGAGAGGCACACACAAGGTGGATGTGAAATCTCACCTGCCTGTTTCAGTGACAGACACCCGCCGCCAGTAAATGAAGACACCCCCATCTGTCTCCCCCTCCTCTCCCTCGACTCCCCCACCTTTCCCTCCCAACTCCAGTCCCGTCCCGACCCCCTGGGAAACTGAATAGAGCAACAATATAGATATAGAAACTGAAACAATATAGAAACTGAATAGCGCAACATGGCAAAAACATCTCTGACACGCTTTACCCCCTTTCTTTGAGATTTTCTGGGAGCCATCTCTGCAAGTGTTCCTGTTAAAAAGATTATCCAACAATGACAATTAGGTGGGACGTCCTCGAAGGACACATGTTCCCTTGTCGATATTGAGACCACCTTTTTTACTCACCTTCTGTCCCCTCTGTCCAGCTTCCGGGTTTACCGTTCGCAGGAGTTCCCACGCGCTATATCTCTAAAATCTGAAGTTAGGTAATGTCTAAAGGAACTGCAGACGCTGGTTAATGCTGGTTAATACGCACAGAAGGACACAAAATGTTGGTGTAACTCAGCAGGTAAGTCAGATCTGGGAAGAAAAACATAAAAAGCTGGAGTAAGTCAGCGGGTCAGGCAGCATCTCTGGAGAAAAAGAATAGGTGGCGATTCGAATCGGATACTTTCTTCAGACAGCCTAATCGGAATTGAGTCTGAAGATGTGTCTCGTCCCGAAACATCGGCTATTTTTCTCCAGAGATGCTGCTTGACTCGCTGAGTTACTCCAGCTTTTTGTGTCTGTCTTCGGTTTAAACCAGCATGTGCAGTTCACTCCTTACACGGGTCTCTGTACAACATTGATTGGTAGCGTTCCGGACCCCTGGACCCGAGGACTCCGACCTGTATCTCTCAAAGAAGTACATGTGAAAAATTTCTCACGGACCATAAAAATGCGTAACCTTTCAGTAAAGTCCCTTTTAAAGTCCCTTTTAAAGATTATAGTTATTTTCTTGAATCTCATTAACATAACTCATGAATAAGTTGATGTCCATATGCGGATGCAAATCTTTATTTTTATTTATTTTTTAAATTCAATCCCACAGAAGATAATTTTTACTCACCTTCTGTCCCCTCTGTCCAGCTTCCGGGTTCACCGTTCGCAGGAGTTCCCACGGTACCCGCAAGAGTTATTACGGATATCGCACTGGCCACTACGTTCATATAATGTTGCAATACTCAACCACAAGTGTACAAGTCAATCTTGGAGAAATTCAAACTTTCTTGAATTTTCTCCCGAGTGACCAAGTTACACGATGACCTGCCGTTAGCGCTACGGTGGTCCACGAATGCCGTACTGTTATCGCACGAGGTTCCCACGATGTTAAACTCCGGTTAACTCTTGCGTCAAGTCGCCCCGTGAATAGGCCGCTTCATTGTTCTACCCCCCCCCCTCCCCCTCACGGCGGTTCCCCACACTGTGTCCTTCATTGTTCTACCCCCCCCTCCCCCTCACGGCGGTTCCCCACACTGTGTCCTTCATTGTTCTACCCCCCCCTCCCCCTCACGGCGGTTCCCCACACTGTGTCCTTCATTGTTCTACCCCCCCCCCTCCCCCTCACGGTGGTTCCCCACACTGTGTCCTTCATTGTTCTACCCCCCCCTCCCCCTCACGGTGGTTCCCCACACTGTGTCCTTCATTGTTCTCCCCCTCCCCCTCACGGCGGTTTCCCACGCTGTGTCCTTCATTGTTCTACCCCCCCCTCCCCCTCCCCCTCACGGCGGTTCCCCACACTGTGTCCTTCATTGTTCTACCCCCCCCTCCCCCTCACGGTGGTTCCCCACGCTGTGTCCTTCATTGTTCTCCCCCTCCCCCTCACGGTGGTTCCCCACACTGTGTCCTTCATTGTTCTCCCCCTCCCCCTCCCCCTCACGGCAGTTCCCCACGCTGTGTCCATTGTTCTACCCCCCCCCCCTCCCCCTCACGGCGGTTCCCCACACTGTGTCCTTCATGGGGCTTTTTCACGGGACGAGTTGACGCAAGATGTCACCAGAGTGAAGAGGTCGTGGTCCAGCACGAGTCTCGCACGATATAACGGGGGTAGATAAAGAGTTCCCACGGTACTCGGCATTTCTGTTATTTGTGCGAGTGACTTGTCCGTTTCCCGAGCTTTCGCGTTAAATCTTGAATGAACATCGTGAACTACACGTGACACAAATGATGTAACTTTTTTTTTCACACACTATATATATCCTCCCTTGGTTGAATTGGCTCATTTGGAGACATATTTTACTGTGTATGTGGGAGACACAGATGGACTGAGCACAGTACCTCGGTCTTACTGTGTGTGGGAGAGGGGGAGAAAGAGACGTACACTCACAGAGGCAGAGTCTCTCAGCCTGTGTAAGAGGGAGGGAGAGAGAGAGAGAGGCACACACAAGGTGGATGTGAAATCTCACCTGCCTGTTTCAGTGACAGACACCCGCCGCCAGTAAATGAAGACACCCCCATCTGTCTCCCCCTCCTCTCCCTCGACTCCCCCACCTTTCCCTCCCAACTCCAGTCCCGTCCCGACCCCCTGGGAAACTGAATAGAGCAACAATATAGATATAGAAACTGAAACAATATAGAAACTGAATAGCGCAACATGGCAAAAACATCTCTGACACGCTTTACCCCCTTTCTTTGAGATTTTCTGGGAGCCATCTCTGCAAGTGTTCCTGTTAAAAAGATTATCCAACAATGACAATTAGGTGGGACGTCCTCGAAGGACACATGTTCCCTTGTCGATATTTTTACTCACCTTCTGTCCCCTCTGTCCAGCTTCCGGGTTTACCGTTCGCAGGAGTTCCCACGCGCTATATCTCTAAAATCTGAAGTTAGGTAATGTCTAAAGGAACTGCAGACGCTGGTTAATGCTGGTTAATACGCACAGAAGGACACAAAATGTTGGTGTAACTCAGCAGGTAAGTCAGATCTGGGAAGAAAAACATAAAAAGCTGGAGTAAGTCAGCGGGTCAGGCAGCATCTCTGGAGAAAAATAATAGGTGACGATTCGAATCGGAGCCCTTCTTCAGACAGCCTAATCGGAATTGAGTCTGAAGATGTGTCTCGTCCCGAAACATCAGCTTTTTTTCTCCAGAGATGCTGCTTGACTCGCTGAGTTACTCCAGCTTTTTGTGTCTGTCTTCGGTTTAAACCAGCATGTGCAGTTCATTCCTTACACGGGTCTCTGTACAACATTGATTGGTAGCGTTCCGGACCCCTGGACCCGAGGACTCCGACCTGTATCTCTCAAAGAAGTACATGTGAAAAATTTCTCACGGACCATAAAAATGCGTAACCTTTCAGTAAAGTCCCTTTTAAAGTCCCTTTTAAAGATTATAGTTATTTTCTTGAATCTCATTAACATAATTCATGAATAAGTTGATGTCCATATGCGGATGCAAATCTTTATTTTTATTTATTTTTTAAATTCAATCCCACAGAAGATAATTTTTACTCACCTTCTGTCCCCTCTGTCCAGCTTCCGGGTTCACCGTTCGCAGGAGTTCCCACGGTACCCGCAAGAGTTATTACGGATATCGCACTGGCCACTACGTTCATATAATGTTGCAATACTCAACCACAAGTGTACAAGTCACTCTTGGAGAAATTCAAACTTTCTTGAATTTTCTCCCGAGTGACCAAGTTACACGACTGACCTGCCGTTAGCGCTACGGTGGTCCACGGTGGTCCACGAATGCCGTACTGTTATCGCACGAGGTTCCCACGATGTTAAACTCCGGTTAACTCTTGCGTCAAGTCGCCCCGTGAATAGGCCGCTTCATTGTTCTACCCCCCCCCCTCCCCCTCACGGCGGTTCCCCACACTGTGTCCTTCATTGTTCTACCCCCCCCTCCCCCTCACGGCGGTTCCCCACACTGTGTCCTTCATTGTTCTACCCCCCCCCTCCCCCTCACGGCGGTTCCCCACGCTGTGTCCTTCATTGTTCTACCCCCCCCTCCCCCTCACGGCGGTTCCCCACACTGTGTCCTTCATTGTTCTACCCCCCCCCCTCCCCCTCATGGTGGTTCCCCACACTGTGTCCTTCATTGTTCTCCCCCTCCCCCTCACGGCGGTTTCCCACGCTGTGTCCTTCATTGTTCTACCCCCCCCTCCCCCTCCCCCTCACGGCGGTTCCCCACACTGTGTCCTTCATTGTTCTACCCCCCCCCCTCCCCCTCACGGCGGTTCCCCACGCTGTGTCCTTCATTGTTCTCCCCCTCCCCCTCACGGTGGTTCCCCACACTGTGTCCTTCATTGTTCTCCCCCCCCCCCTCCCCCTCACGGCAGTTCCCCACGCTGTGTCCATTGTTCTACCCCCCCCCCCTCCCCCTCACGGCGGTTCCCCACACTGTGTCCTTCATGGGGCTTTTTCACGGGACGAGTTGACGCAAGATGTCACCAGAGTGAAGAGGTCGTGGTCCAGCACGAGTCTCGCACGATATAACGGGGGTAGATAAAGAGTTCCCACGGTACTCGGCATTTCTGTTATTTGTGCGAGTGACTTGTCCGTTTCCCGAGCTTTCGCGTTAAATCTTGAATGAACATCGTGAACTACACGTGACACAAATGATGTAACTTTTTTTTTCACACACTATATATATCCTCCCTTGGTTGAATTGGCTCATTTGGAGACATATTTTACTGTGTATGTGGGAGACACAGATGGACTGAGCACAGTACCTCGGTCTTACTGTGTGTGGGAGAGGGGGAGAAAGAGACGTACACTCACAGAGGCAGAGTCTCTCAGCCTGTGTAAGAGGGAGGGAGAGAGAGAGAGAGGCACACACAAGGTGGATGTGAAATCTCACCTGCCTGTTTCAGTGACAGACACCCGCCGCCAGTAAATGAAGACACCCCCATCTGTCTCCCCCTCCTCTCCCTCGACTCCCCCACCTTTCCCTCCCAACTCCAGTCCCGTCCCGACCCCCTGGGAAACTGAATAGAGCAACAATATAGATATAGAAACTGAAACAATATAGAAACTGAATAGCGCAACATGGCAAAAACATCTCTGACACGCTTTACCCCCTTTCTTTGAGATTTTCTGGGAGCCATCTCTGCAAGTGTTCCTGTTAAAAAGATTATCCAACAATGACAATTAGGTGGGACGTCCTCGAAGGACACATACTCACCTTCTGTCCCCTCTGTCCAGCTTCCGGGTTTACCGTTCGCAGGAGTTCCCACGCGCTATATCTCTAAAATCTGAAGTTAGGTAATGTCTAAAGGAACTGCAGACGCTGGTTAATGCTGGTTAATGCGCACAGAAGGACACAAAATGTTGGTGTAACTCAGCAGGTAAGTCAGATCTGGGAAGAAAAACATAAAAAGCTGGAGTAAGTCAGCGGGTCAGGCAGCATCTCTGGAGAAAAAGAATAGGTGACGATTCGAATCGGAGCCCTTCTTCAGACATCCTAATCGGAATTGAGTCTGAAGATGTGTCTCGTCCCGAAACATCAGCTTTTTTTCTCCAGAGATGCTGCTTGACTCGCTGAGTTACTCCAGCTTTTTGTGTCTGTCTTCGGTTTAAACCAGCATGTGCAGTTCACTCCTTACACGGGTCTCTGTACAACATTGATTGGTAGCGTTCCGGACCCCTGGACCCGAGGACTCCGACCTGTATCTCTCAAAGAAGTACATGTGAAAAATTTCTCACGGACCATAAAAATGCGTAACCTTTCAGTAAAGTCCCTTTTAAAGTCCCCTTATAAAGATTATAGTTATTTTCTTGAATCTCATTAACATAACTCATGAATAAGTTGATGTCCATATGCGGATGCAAATCTTTATTTTTATTTATTTTTTAAATTCAATCCCACAGAAGATAATTTTTACTCGCCTTCTGTCCCCTCTGTCCAGCTTCCGGGTTCACCGTTCGCAGGAGTTCCCACGGTACCCGCAAGAGTTATTACGGATATCGCACTGGCCACTACGTTCATATAATGTTGCAATACTCAACCACAAGTGTACAAGTCAATCTTGGAGAAATTCAAACTTTCTTGAATTTTCTCCCGAGTGACCAAGTTACACGATGACCTGCCGTTAGCGCTACGGTGGTCCACGAATGCCGTACTGTTATCGCACGAGGTTCCCACGATGTTAAACTCCGGTTAACTCTTGCGTCAAGTCGCCCCGTGAATAGGCCGCTTCATTGTTCTACCCCCCCCCCTCCCCCTCACGGCGGTTCCCCACGCTGTGTCCTTCATTGTTCTACCCCCCCCCCTCCCCCTCACGGCGGTTCCCCACGCTGTGTCCTTCATTGTTCTACCCCCCCCCTCCCCCTCACGGCGGTTCCCCACGCTGTGTCCTTCATTGTTCTCCCCCTCCCCCTTACGGCGGTCCCCCACGCCTCCTTTATTCCTTCCTATAACAATTGGGTGTTGAGTTTCCTTTTTATATCAAATTATTCCTGCAATTATTCTATGAAGAATGAAGCACATATATGCTCAAGATGCACTGGAGAGGGTCCAGATGAGGTTTGCGTGAATGATCCCAGGAATGAGTGGTTTAACTGCCATATGAAGAGCGTTGGCCAGCAGTAGGCTGGCGTTTAGAAGGATGAGGGGGCACAGACCCCAACACTTAGAACATAGAAACATTGGTGCAGGAGTAGGCCATTCGAGGGGGGACTAAATTGAATAGTGGAAGGCCTGGATAGAGTGGGTGTGGAGAGGATGCTTCCACTAGTGGGAGAATCTAGGACCAGAGGTCAGCCTCAGAATTAAAGGACGTTCCTTTAGGAAGGAGACAAGGAGGTATTTCTTTAGTCATCAAATCATCACAATCTTTAGTCAGAGGTTGATGAATCTTTGGAATTCTTTCTACACAGTAAATTATGGAGGCCTTCAACTAATATTTTTAAGGCAGAGCTAGATAGATTCTTGATTAGGACGGGTGTCAGGGATTATGGGGAGAAGGCAGGAGAATGGGGTTAGGAGGGAGAGATAGATCGGCCATGATTGAGGTGGAGTAGACAATGGGCCGAATGGCCTAACTCTGCTCCTATCACTTTTAACCTTAAAACAAAATGGTCTTCAGCTTTTTGTTTAAACTGCTGATTTATTTTGTACAATTTCACCAGCAGTTTAACAATGACAGAACTAAAGCTGTGTTGATTGTGATGATTTGCCTGAGTTCAGCACCCGGATCGAACCTGACACAAAATGCTGGAGTAACTCAGCGGGTCAGACAGCATCTCTGGAGAAAAGGAATAGTGACGTTTCGGGTCGAGACCCTTCTTCAGACTGGGTTGGGTGACCTGAAACGTCACCTATTTTCAAAGTAGCCCTTATTGTCATTCAGACCTTGCAGTCCTACATATAGTTAAAAAAATGATAAAAATACACAATAAACACAAATTAACATCCACCACAGTGAGTTCACCAGGCACCTCCTCACTGTGATGGAAGGCAAAAGTCTTAAGTCTTTGTCTCTTCCCTTTGTGACCCAGCCGGGTGATGGTAAGTAATGTCAGTCCCGCGGCTGAATCCGAGTTCCGCGAACGGGCTGGTTCAACTCCGCAGCCCGGGGTGGTCGAAGCTGCCGCCCTCCAGTTCAGCGGACGCAGCTGTTGTCGCGGGAGCTCCGGAGAACAGGTCACCAACCTGTGACCTGCGAGCTCCCGACGATGTCGTCCACTGGGCCCGCGGCCGATCCTCCGTGGTCGGGTCGCCGCTGCCCGCTCCGAGGTCGGGTCACCGCTGCCCCAGCTCCGAGGCCGCCAGCTCCGTTATTAGGCCTCGGCGCAAACGGAGACGGGGGATACGACAAGAGAAGTCTCACCCCCCCCCCCCCCCGAAGGAAGAGACCAAAAACATGTTTCTCCCCCCCACCCACACACATACACAACCTAATAAACCAAAAATTAACTAAAACAGGACAAAAGAACAACACAAAAAGAAAAAAAATAGACGGACTGCAGGCGAGCCGCAGCTGCTAAAGCAGCGCCGCCATCCAGAGATGCTGCCTGACCCACTGAGTTCCTCAAGCTTTTTGTGTCGAAGTTCAGTTTAAACGAGCATCTGTCGTTCCTTCCTACACAATACCCCTGTGCCGCCCTCGTGGTAGGTTTGTCCAGAAGATTACGTTTCATGGGATTCAAGGCGAGTTGTTCAGGTGGAAGGAAATATTGGCTTGGTTATAAGACAGCGGATAGTGGTGACTGTAGATCTGTGACCAATGGTGTTCTACAAAGATCAGTGCTGAGACCTTGGTTGTGTTTGTGGGATATATGAATGATCCAGATGAAGATGTGTGTGGTCTGATTAGTATATGAGCAGCAGAGGGTGCCGCAGGGGATGCAGCACAGAATGCCACAGGAGATCCTTTGTCCATGTGGCTCTCAATCTGTACAACTCCTTCCCCCATCTGTCGTGGGGTAGACTGACCATCCCCCTCCCCCCCCCCCCCCCCCCCCCCCGCCATCCCCAATCTTTGCACATCCCCAATCTTGGACCTTCCACTCGTCACTTTAATTTTATGTTTCGTGTATCTTGTATTTTATGACTGTTGGCAGACTAATTTCCCACCTGGGATAAATGAAGTTCTATCATATTGAACAGAAGTTTGCAGAGTTGTAGACAGTGAGGAAAGCTTTCAAATGTGCAGCGGGATAGAGATTATGTCCTGAGAACTATATTCTGCGCTCTGTATCTTTGTTTCGTTCTACCTATTGCACTTGAGTTTGGCATGATTGCATTTGTATATAATATTATCTGATTTGATTGGATGGCATGCAAAGGAATGCTTTTCATTGTACCTCCGTACTCATGACAATAATAAACCTCAAAGCTTAGATTAGTTTGAAATTTGGGTGGAGAACTGCTCAATGGACTTTAATCTGGACAAACTCAGTTCGGTTTAGTTCATTGTTCCGTGTACTGAGGTACAGTGAAAAGCTTATCCAATCAGCCAAATGACAATACATGATTACAATCGAGCCATTTACAGTAAACAGATACATGTACTCGCTAGAATTTAGGAGATTGAGGGGGGATCTTATAGAAACTTACAAAATTCTTAAGGGGTTGGACAGGCTAGATGCAGGAAGATTGTTCCCGATGTTGGGGAAGTCCAGAACAAGGGGTCACAGCTTAAGGATAGAGGGGAAATCCTTTAGGACCGAGATGAGAAAAACATTTTTCACACAGAGAGTGGTGAATCACTGGAACTCTCTGCCACAGAAGGTAGTTGAGGCCAGTTCATTGGCTATATTTAAGAGGGAGTTAGATGTGGCCCTTGTGGCTAAAGGGATCAGGGGGTATGGAGAGAAGGCAGGTACGGGATACTGAGTTGGATGATCAGCCATGATCATATTGAATGGCGGTGCAGGCTCGAAGGGGTGAATGGCCTACTCCTGCACCTATTTTCTATGTTTCTATGATAAGGGAATAATGATATCAAGGTAAAGCCTGTAAAGTCCGATCAATGAGGTGGTAGATAGTAGTTCAGGACTGCTCTATAGTTGTGGTAGGATCATTCAGATGCCTGATTGCAGCTGGGAAGAAATTATTCCTTATGTTATCATGATATTATGCTATCCCTGATATTATGTATAATATCAGATATGATTGAACAGCATGCAAAATACTGCTTTTCACTGTACCTCCGTAGGCCTGACAATAATAAATCTAAAAACCTAAACTGAAATTAGTTGGAAATTTGGGTGGAAAAATGCTCGATGGACAAGTGTGAGGTGTGGGAAATGCAAGAGAAACTTAGATGGTAAAATGGTGGCATTGATCAGATATCTTGGGATAGCTCCCTGAAAGTGGCAGCATAGGCATAGAAAGAAAAGAAGCATGTGGTATGCTTGGCTTTAATCAGTTGGGTCATTGAGTATCATTGAGGTGTGTTGCAGCTTCATGAAATTTTGCTTAGGACACGTTTGGAGCATTATTTAGGTTTGGTTGCCACATTAGGGCAGCACTTTGGCGCAGCGGTAGAGTTGCTGCCTTACCGCGCCAGAGACCCAGGTTCGATCCCGACCACAGGTGCGGCATGCGCAGAGTTCGTACATTCTTCCCGTGAAATTCTCTGCCTCGGAGAGCGTGGAGGCCGGTTCTCTGGATGCTTTCAAGAGAGAGCTAGATAGGGCTCTTAAAAATAGCGAGCGGAGTCAGGGGATATGGGGAGAAGGCAGGAACGGGGTACTGATTGGGGATGATCAGCCATGATCACATTGAATGGCGGTGCTGGCTCGAAGGGCCGAATGGCCTCTACTCCTGCACCTATTGTCTATTGACAACGTGGGTTTTCTCCGAGATCTTCGCTTTCCTCCCACAATCCAAAGACGTACAGGTTTGTAGGTTAATTGGCTTGGTATGAATGTAAAATTGTCCCTAGTGTGTGTAGGATGGTGATAATGTGTGGGGATCGCTGGTCGGTGTGAACTTGGTGGGTTAAAGGGCCTATTTCCGCATTGTATCTCTAAACTAAACTAAGTTTACAGGAGGGATGTGGGAGGTTGAGGAAAGGTTCATCAAGACGACACATTGGAGAGTATTAGCTATCAGGAGAGAATGGATAGAGGTGGATTGTTTCCACTGGAAGTCTGAGGGGCAATCTGATAGATTTATAAAATGATGAGAGAGCATATAGATAGATGGTCAGTCTTTTTTCCAGAGTGGATATGTTAACTACCAGAGGGCATAACTGCGGGAAAGTTTAGATGGGTGGGGCAAGTTGTTTTTTAGTGTGGTAGGTGCCTGGCGTACGTTGCCATGGGAGATAGATGGTGGGCTTGGATATGATAGCAAGGTTCAAGGGCATTTGGAGGGGCACTTGAATATGCAGTGAATAAAGGAGTGCGGATGGTGTGCAGGCAGATAAGATGGCTGTGTACGATAGTGTTAATGCGCGGGTCGGCGCCGTCCCGGTGGGCCGAATGGGCTTGTTTCCACGCTGTATTTCTAAACTAAACTTTATTAAAAAAAAATAGTCATGTTGGTATACAAAAATGCTGGAGAAACTCAGCAGGGTGAGGCAGCATCTATGGAGCGAAGGAAATGGGCAACGTTTCGGGCCGAAACCCTTCTTCAGACTGATACGGTCATATTGGTATCATGGTCAGCGCAGACATTTTTTTTTTTAAAGGCAGAGATAGATAGATTTTTGATTAGTACAGGTGTATGGGGAGAAGGTAGCAGAATGGGGTTGGGAGGGAGAGATAGATCAGCCATTGAATAGTGGAGTAGACGATGGGCCAAATGGCCTAATTCTACTCCTCTCACTTATGACATGATAGACTGTAGGGTCTATTCCTGGCCATATAAACCCACACAAACCCATGGAGAATGTGCAAACTCTGCACAGACAGCAGCCGTAGTTATGAATGAATCTGGGTGACTGGAGGTAAGAGGCAGCAGATCTACCCGTTGTATCACTGTGCCGTCCCTAACTCTCAATGGAAAAGGTATTAAAGAAAATCGGGTCCCGTTTATTTACTGAAGTAATATTTGGATGAGAACATCTATATTTGGCTGACGTTCACTGGAGTACACCATGTGCATTAAGATTGTGAAATCCCAGAGTTGCACAAAAGTATGCAGTGCCATCCCTATTAATATATATATTGATTATATATATATATATTAAAAGAGTGGGGAGGTAAAGATAACAGTCCTGCTCTTTTGAAATAGTGTTGACATACCGACAAGATACGCTAACTTTTAAGTTAAAAAAATCCTAACAAAGCATTGTTTTGAACTTGTAAACGTCCTTGAATATAAAATTAGCATTCAGCCAGTGAAAACAGGAAGCATGCTTTAACAAAAAAAGGTTGGTGGAAATCTAAAACTCTCTCTGAAGGCTAGAAGGGTTTAAAATGTACTTGGGATGTTTTTGTCAAAGGCAAGCAAGTGTTTTGGTGATATGTTGTCAAAGTTGTGTGTTCTCACTTTCTTTTGTCACCAGGGACTTCTTTGGTCCTTGCGTGTACCCAGAGAGTTGTGAATCTGTGGAATTCTCTGCCACAGAAGGCAGTGGAGGCCAATTCACTGGATGTTTTCAAGAGAGAGTCAGATTTAGCTGTGTAGGAAAGAACTGCAGATGCTGGTTTAAATCGAAGGGAGACATGCTGGAGTAACTCAGTGGGACAGGAACAAAATGCTGGAGTAACTCAGCGGGACAGGAACAAAATGCTAGAGTAACTCAGCGGGACAGGAACAAAATTCTGGAGTAACTCAGCGGGATAGGAACAAAATGCTGGAGTAACTCAGTGGGACAGGATGGATTTAGCTCTTAGGGCTAACGAAATCAAGGGATATGGAGATAAAGCAGGAACGGGGTACTGATTTTGGATGATCGGCCATGATCATATTGAATGACGGTGCTGGCTCGAAGGGCCGAATGGCCTACTCCTGCACCTATTTTCTATGTTTCTATGTAATAAATGCACACACTGTTCACACCATTGAACAAGCCATTGGCATCTCGCTGGACATTCGGGAGTGAGATTGAAAGTGAAAATGCTCCACCACATACAAGATTTCAACCACCCTCTGGTTCACCCTTGAATTCATGTACAGACGGATCTTGGGGTCCAAGTCCATAAAACCCTTAAACTGGCAACAGACGTAGATACAATGGTAAAGAAGATACCACTGGCAACAGAAGTAGATACAATGGTAAAGTCTGAAAACGACTTCCTAACTTTAGATTCAATGCCCCGAGTGACGAAGACAAGCATGAATATAAAAGTTAGGAAGTCGTTTTTCAGAGTTACAGGCTGCATTTGGAGTCCTGGTTGCAGTTCTGGTCACCTCAATACAAGGATGGCTCTGGAGGTGCAGGAGGGTTACCAGAATGCAGCCTGGATTAGAAGCTATTAACTATGAGGAGAGGTTGGGCAAACTTGAATTGTTCTCTCTGGAACGTCGGAGTCTGATGGGTTGTAGAAATATATATAATTCTGTGGGCCATCAACAGGGTAGCTAGAACCTTTTCCCAGGATGGAAATGTTCTCGGAGCAGATTTAGGTCATTCAGACCATCAATTCAATCATGGGTGATCAATCTTTCCCGCTCTACCCCATTCTTCTGCCTTCTCCCCTGACTAATCAAGAATCTGTCAAAGTCCGCTTTTAAAATATCCACTGACTTGGCCTCCACAGCCGTCTGTGGCAATGAATTCCACAGATTCGCCACCCTCTGACTTAAGACGTGAGGGCATAGATTTTTGCTGAGTGGGGCTAAGTTTAATAGAGATGTACGAGGTACGTAATTTTCAGAGGGTGTTGGGTGCTTGGAATATCCACCAGGGGTAGCGGTTGAAGCTAATACGATAGTGGCATTTGCAAAGCTTTTAGGTAGGCGCATGGATACGGAACGATGTGGTTCATGTGCAGGCAGAGGAGATTAGTATCAATTGACATCATGTTCGGCACAGACATTGTGTGCGAAGAGCATGTTTAGTTTAGATTAGTTTAGTTTTGAGATACAGTGTGGAAACTGGCCCTTCGGCCCACTGGGTCCGTGCCGACCAGCGATGCCCGCGCACACACAAGCCTACACACACTAGGGACAATTTACACTTGTACCAAGTATACAAACCCAAGCCAATTAACCTACAAACCTGTAGGAGTGTGGGAGGAAACCGAAGATCTCAGAGAAAACCCATGTGGTCATGGGGAGAACGTACAAACTCCGTACAGACAGCACCCGTAGTCGGGATCGAACCCGGGTCTCCAACTCTGCCTCTGCACCATCGTTCCTGTGCTGCACTGTTTTATGTTTAGATTTAGGTTCTAATTAGCACTAAAATGAATCAGATAGCATCTTGTATAGGTGGGAATATGCTATTAATAATACTGCTTGGCCCTTCCCTGCTGTGCTGAGGTTATAGGTCTAGCCCTCTAGTGTTCTTGACACTATGCAACAATTGAAATGATCTCATCCCTGGGGCTAATTAACCTACAAACACATCTTTGCAACGCAAGGGCAAAATCAGAGCACCTGCAGAAACACATGCAGTCATGGGGAAAGCATAGATCATAGAACAGCACAACAGAGGAACAGGCGGTGAATCTGTGGAATTCTTTGCCACAGAAGGCTGTGGAGGCCAAAGTCAGTGGATATTTTTAAGCAGAGATAGATAATTTTTCGATTATTACAGGTGTCAAATGTTATGGGGAGAAGGCAGGAGAATGGGGTTAGGAAGGAGAGATAGATCAGCCATGAATGAATGGGCCGAATGGACTAATTCCACTCCTATCCCTTATGACCTTCAACACGCTTGGATCGCAGGTAGATAGGGTGGTCGAAAAGGCTTTTGGCACATTGGCCTTCATCAGTCAGAAGTATTGACTATAGAAGTTGGAGGTCATGTTGCAGTTGTAGAAGACGTTGGTGAGGCCACATTTAGAGTATTGTGTTCAGTTCCGGGCACCATGTTATAGGAAAGATGTTGTCAAGCTGCAAATGGGTGCAGAAAAGATTTACGAGGATGTTGCCAGGAATAGACTGGTCTGAGCTACAGGGAGTGGTTGTGTAGTTAGACATAACTCAGCGGGTGAGGCAGCATCTATGGAGAGGAGGAATGGGCGACGTTTCTGGTAGAGACCCTTCTTCAGACTGATGTCAGAGGAGCTGCGGGACAAAGATCGAATGTGGGCGGAGGCAGTAAGACTAGTGGGAGAACTGGGAAGGGGATGGGGAGATTAAGCAAGGGCTATCTGAAGTTAGAGAAGTCAATGTTGTGTAGGCTGGGGCTCTATTCCCTGGAGCGCAGGAGGATGAGGGATGATCTTATAGAGGTGTATAAAATCATGAGAGGAATAGTTCGGGTAGACGTACAGAGTCTCTTGCCCCCAGAGTAGGGGAATTGAGGACCAGAGGACATAGGTTTCAGGTGAAGGGGAAAAGATTGAATGGGAATCTGAGGGGAGATTAGCATCATGTGTCACATGGACTTCGTGGGCCGAAGGGCCTGTTCCTGTGTTTTACTGTCCTCTCAGAATGAGTCGCCGGACTGAATATTTTTAGTTTTAGTTTGTAGAGATACAGCACGAAACGGGCCCTTCGGTTCACCGAGTCCGCGCCGACCAGCGATCCCCGCACATTAACATTATCCTACACACACAAGGGACAATTTTACATGTATTTGTATACATTTATACAAAGCCAATTAACCTACAAACCTTTGGAAAGCGAGTGGAGCTCCTGGAGAAAACCTACGCTGTCATGGGGGGGGGGGGGAGGGGGGGGCTGTGCTGTATTATTCATGACTGTGCAGGAAAGTGCGAATTCCTGCAGGAAACTTTCTCAATGACAAAAAGAACGTGCTAACACCACACAAACAACAGAGGTCAGGATTGCACCTTGGCTGGAACTGTGCCACTCTAGTCCTGGCAGCATCCTCTTAAATCTCGTCTGTATCCTTTCCAGCTTTTACAACAGCTTTCCTACAACATGGTGCCCAGGACTGTGCCACACTGCAGTGCTTTATATCAAAGATCCTGTAGCAAAGCAAGATAGTCCACTCGACCAAAAAGACGTAGTACGGTCATGGGCAGATTCATGGGTCATTTTCGGCCCCATTTCTGTAACCGGCTTCCGTCTCCGCACCAAAGATCCCATAGGATAATAGAGCGGAGACGGAAGCCGATTACGGAAACATCCTCGTAAAAATAAAAGTTATTTGGTAAAAATCTTCCCATTTTCAGAATTTTAATTTATTTACACAAACTGTTGCCCCCGCAACATTGATTACACTGCGGGTCGGGTCGGATCCGGTTACGGAAATGGATGTAAAATAAGGCCCACGTTCCGTTCCGTTGCGTACTACACGTCAGCCCATTGTATTTAGCAAGAGTGGTTATAGGATCTTTGCTTTTTATTTGGTCTGTACCCCTCGAATCCTGTCCTGTCCACGTGCTTCTCCACAAGCCTTTGAAGAGAATAGTTTTGTGTTAAGTCACGTTGCGCAACTGCACAGCATTGTGTGAAGACTTGATTTTGGAGACTTTTTGATTTTCTTTTTGTGTACTCAGCAGTGACAGATTTGAATGGTGTGCCCCTTGCAAGGTGTTAACGTGAAGTTCGCATTGAGTTTGAAGGGAACAATAGATGGTTTGTAGCGTTTGGGTCGCTCATTAAATCAGGAATTAACAATTTAACATTAGCTGGAAACATAGAAAATAGATGCAGGAGTAGGCCATTCGGCCCTTCGAGCTTGCACCGCCATTCAATATGATCATGGCTGATCATCCAACTCAGTATCCAGTACCTGCCTTCTCTCCATACCCCCTGATCTCTTTAGCCACAAGGGCCACATCTAACTCCCTCTTAAATATAGCCAACGAACTGGCCTCAACTACCTTCTGTGGCAGAGAATTCCAGAGATTCACCACTCTCTGTGTGAAAAATGTTTCCTCATCTCGGTCCTAAAAGATTTCCCCCTTATCCTTAAACTGTGACCCCTTGTACTGGACTTCCCCAACATCAGAAACAATCTTCCTGCATCTAGCCTGTCCAACCCCTTAAGAATTTTGTAAGTTTCTATAAGACCCCCCCTCAATCTTCTAAATTCTAGCGAGTACAAACCGAGTCTATCCAGTCTTTCTTCATATGAAAGTCCTGACATCCCAGGAATCAGTCTGGTGAACCTTCTCTGTACTCCCTCTATGGCAAGAATGTCTTTCCTCAGATTAGGAGACCAAAACTGTACGCAATACTCCAGGTGTGGTCTCACCAAGACCCTGTACAACTGCAGTAGAACCTCCCTGCTCCTATACTCAAATCCTTTTGCTATGAATGCTAACATACCATTCGCCTTCTTCACTGCCTGCTGCACCTGCATGCCTACTTTTAATGACTGGTGTACCATGACACCCAGGTCTCGTTGCATCTCCCCCTTTCCTAATCGGCCACCATTCAGATAAGAGTCTACTTTCCTGTTTTTGCCACCAAAGTGGATAACCTCACATTTATCCACATTATACTGCACCTGCCATGCATTTGCCCACTCACCCAACCTATCCAAGTCACCTTGCAGCCTCCTAGCATCCTCCTCACAGCTAACACTGCCCCCCAACTTCGTGTCATCCGCAAACTTGGAGATGTTGCATTCAATTCCCTCGTCCAAATCATTAATATATATCGTAAATAGCTGGGGTCCCAGCACTGAGCCTTGCGGTACCCCACTAGTCACTGCCTGCCATTGTGAAAAGGACCCGTTTACTCCTACTCTTTGCTTCCTGTCTGCCAGCCAGTTCTCTATCCACATCAATACTGAACCCCCACATCAATACTGAACTTGCACATTATTCTCCTGGTAATGATTTTGACCTACTGGTGGACAAAAATGCTAGAGAAACTCAGCGGGTGAGACAGCATCTATGGAGCGAAGGAATAGGTGACGTTTCGTCTCGAAACGTCACCTATTCCTTCACTCCATAGATGCTGCCTCACCCGCTGAGTTTCTCCAGCATTTTTGTCTCCCTTCGATTTTTCCAGTATCTGCAGTTCCTTCTTAAACATTTGACCTACTAGTGACTCCTTTCCTAATGTAATTCAGCGGCTGAAAATGTTTTGCACATGTTAAAGTACTACACAAATGCAATATTTTATATTTCATTTTGTTTACTGCGATACTTTCATAACGAAACGTTAAAAATTTAATTTTGCTCGCTCTCCCTTTAGACATACATATTTAAAATATTAAATATTAGTCATAGTGTCATGCAGCGTGGAAGCATGCCAACACCGGCCAACATGTCCCAGCTCACCAGTCCCACCTGCCTGCATTTGGCCCATATCCCCTCAATATCCATGTACCTATCTAACGGTTTCTTAAACATTGCGATAGTCCCAGCCTCAACTACCTCCTCTGGTAGCTCGTTCCATACCCATTGTGTGAAAAAGCTACCCATCAGATGCCTATTAAATCGTTGCCATTTCACCTTAAACGTATGTCCTCTGGTCCTCGATTCCCCTACTCTGGGCAAGAGACTGACTTACCATCGCCCGGTGGGGTATCACCTCAGCGCAGAGGGAGAAGAGGAGGGAAGAGACAGTAAAAGTGAGGAGGTGCCTGGTGAATTCACTGTGGTGGATGTTAATTTGTGTTTATTGTGTGTTTTGTTGTTTATTATTACATGTATGGCTGCAGGCAAAGACATTTTGTTCAGATCGAAAGGTCTGAATGACAAGTAAAGGATCTAATACAATACAATACAATACCATTTATTTGTCATTTGAACCTCACATGAGGTTCAAACGGAATTTGGTTTCTGCAGCCATACAAGAAAAGAACCAAGACACACACCAACACAATTTACACAAACATCCATCACAGTGAATCTCCTCCTCACTGTGATGGAAGGCAAAGTCTTGTCTTTCCCCTGCTCTCCATTCTTCTCCCGATGTCAAAGTCAAAGCCCCCGGCGGGCGCTAGCAAGTCCACGGCCATTTAAAGCCACGCCGGGCGATGTAAGGCCCTGCTCCGGGTATTGATGTTGGAGCCCCCGGCGGGCGCTAGCAAGTTCGCGGCAATTGAAAGCCGCGCCGGGCGATGTAAGGCCCCGCTCCAGGTCACTCTCAACCCCGCAATTCGAGCGGGAGAAGTCGCCGTTGCCGGTGCCCTGCAAAGCGGTCTCCCACCAGGGACCCGCGAGCTCCCGGTGTCACCATCCACCAGAGTCAGGTAGCAGCAGCGCGCCACCGCAGCTCTCCACACTCCGAACTCTCCACGCTCCGAACTCTCCACACTCCGAACTCTTCACGCTCCGAACTCTTCACGCTCCGAAGCCGGCCAGCTCCACGGTAGTAGGTCCGCTGCTCCGCAGGCTCCGTGACTTGAGCCCCCAGGTCATTCCGGTTAGAGTCCGCTCCACGGTGCTAGGCCCCAACGACAACGGAGACCCGACAGAGAAAAGGTCAGGTCTCCGTGCAGGGAAGAGATTTAAAAGTTTCCCCCACCCCCTGCCCCCCACACATACACATTTAAAAGCCCACTACAAACTATACCCTCAACGGGACCAAAAAAACACAGACAGACTGCAGAGGCCGCTGCCACGTCGGTCGCGCCGCCCATCTAAGTCTAAGTCTAAGTCTCTGTGCATCTACCCTATCTGTTCCTCTCATGATTTTGTACACCCCTCATCCTCCTGCGCTCCAAGGAATAGAGACTCAGCCTATTCAACCTCTCGCTATAGCTCAGACCCTCGAGTCCTGGCAACATCCTCGTAAATCTTCTCTGTACCCTTTCCAGGTTGACAACATCTTTCCTATAACACGGTGCCCAGAACTGAACACAATACGCTAAATGCGGCCTCACCAATGCCTTGAATAACTGCAACATGGCCTCCCAACTTCTATACCCAATATCTCTCAGTATTTAATCTATGCAATTAGTTCTTGAATGATTCAGCCTTCCGGTCAGCAAATAAACTTGCACAGGTTCTCAGAAGCACCAGTTTTACTAAGTGCTAGAATGTTTGGACATCTCTGTTTTAATTGTTTCCAGTTGTGCATGTATATTGCGTGCCTTTGCAATGCGGTAGTAGAAATGCCTGCTGAGTGTTTTTCAGTTAATACATTTACGAGGAAACCAGTCCTAGTGAGGGTGGTTGTTCCAGACATACAACATCGTACACGTACGGACGGCTTGGCGGCACAGCGGTAGCATTGCTGCCTCACAGCGCCGGTGACCCGGGTTCGATCCCGACTACGGGTGCTGTCTGTACGGAGTTTGTACGTTCTCCCCCGTGACCTGCGTGGGTTTTCTCTGAGATCTCCGTTTGCTTCCCGCACTCCAAAGACGTAGAGGTTTGCAGGTCGATTGGCGTGGTATAAATGTAAATTGTCCGCAGTATGTGGAAGATAGTGTTAATGCCCCTGTCCCACTTAGGAAACCTGAACGGAAACCTCTGGAGACTTTGCGCCCCACACAAGGTTTCCGTGCGGTTCCCGGAGGTTGCAGGTGGTTGCCGGAGGTTGCAGGTAGGGAGACTGACAAAAAAACCTCCGGGAACCGCACGGAAACCTTGGGTGGGGCACAAAGTCTCCACAGGTTTCCGTTCAGGTTTCCTAAGTGGGACAGGGGCATTAATGTGCGTGGATTGTTGGTCGGTGTGGACTTGGTGGGCCAAAGGGCGCTGGATCTATAAACTGAACTAAACGAAACAGCACAAGAAGAGGCCTCCCTGGCCCACTATGTCCGCGTCGAACATTTACATGATCAGAACAACTGGGCCACAATCTGGAAAGGCGACAATACGCACCATATGGCTGAAATGTTGCAAGCTTCCCCTTTATGATTCACACCCTCGATATAATCCTATCAGCGTGACTTGCCGTCTTTAACCCCCCTCTTTACCTAATCACTACTCTACTGGGAGCATATCCCATTGTAGTGTTCCCTCTTGCTATGTTGCATAAGACCAGGCTACACCTTGGAAGTGCCTAACATTAACACTGAAGATGATGTAATACACAACGAACCAATCAACGTTTGGAAAAGTGTTTGAGTCTAGACCTCTGAGGTGGAGGGTTTACAAAACCCAGCTTTTTTAAATCCAAAAAATATGCTTTATTCAGAATAATAAATATATACAAAGCAAGAACTGTGCAAAACTTCCGACGTTCCCAGCAGCTATACATACGTTCATTAGTAGTGTTCACAAAACCATCATTATACAGGCAAAATGTGTAGGATGGAACTGCAGATGCTGGTTTAAACCAAAGATAGACAGAAAATGCTGGCGTAACTCAGCAGGACGGGCAGCATCTCTGGAGGGAAGGAATGGGTGACGTTTCGGGTCGAGACCCTTCTTCAGACTCTTCAAAAGAAGGGTCTCGACCCGAAACGTCACCCATTCCTTCTCTCCAGAGATGCTGCCTGTCCCACTGAGTTACTCTAGCATTTTGTGTCGTATCATTGTGCAGGCGTCCTTGCCACTCGTGTGGCCCTCTGCGGTGATATCCCTTCCCTTAATTTGAGGGGCGTCTCCACCACATCCTGCCCCCCAATGTCCAGCGGCGGAAGGACCTTAGACTGTGGTCCTCCCCCACCGAGCCTTGACGTTGGCTGCACTGAGCTTCAGTGCGTCCCTCACCACGTACTCCTGCAGTCTGCAGCGGGCCAGTTGGCAACATTCCCCGATTGGACATCTCGCTCCGCTGGGAGATCAACATGTTTCGGACAGACCAAAGAGCCAGCGTTCTTTTTTTGGTTTCCGACACAAATATGACTGAAGTGTGAGGAAGGAAGACTGAAGATAGACACAAGATGCTGCACAGTCTGAAGAAAGGTCTCGACCAGAAATGTCATCACACCTTTGGTGTCCATTTTTGACTGTACTGCGGCTTGTCTTTTCTGGATAAGATAAGAGCTGTCGGTGGAACTGTTAACCTTTATGTGCATTAAATTTAATCTTTGGCGTACTGAGCCGCTATGAATGAACTGCTAAAACACTGAAGCAGCTGTTAAGTAAGTGTGGGTCATTCAGTACTGATTAGAATCACAGCTATACAACAAAGCAGCATGTGGTGGTGACCTTGGATTATTGCAGACTACATACTCCAGAGATGCTGCCTGTCCCGCTGGTGTCTACAGTGTCAACCAGCATCTGCAGTTCCTTCCTACACATCTTAGACAATAGACAATAGGTGCAGGAGTAGGCCATTCGGCCCTGCCATTCACTGTGATCACGGCTGATCGTCCACATGTTGGCTGTGTCTACATGTGTGCAACATGGTTCCGATCGTTCACCTTTTTAACATTGGCAAATAAGAAAAACTCAATAACGTACTTTATTTTCCTATCCCAACAGTAATTCGTCATTGAGTTGAAGACCTAGAAATTAAACGCAGGCTGAGGTTAATATCAAAAATGTGAAAAAATTAATATCATGCAAGCTGTGATTTAATAGCTGGGTTCATATGTGATTGGAGCAGAATTAGGCCATTCTGCCCACCAAGTCTACTCCACCATTCAATCATGGCTGATCTATCACTCCCTCCTAACCCCATTCTGCCTCCTCCCCATGACATTCTCCCGCTGACACCCATACTAATCAAGAATCTATCTATCTCTGCTTTAAAAATATCCATTGACGGCCTCCACAGCCTTCTGTGGCATAGGAAAGGTTTAGAAGGATATGGGACAAACAGGTAGGTGGCACTGGGGCATCTTGGTTGGCATGGGCAAGTTGGGCTGAAGGGCCTGTTTCAGTGCTATGTGACTGACTCTCCCAAATGTGGCAATTATGTGCCCATTTGGGAGATAGGATGCGGAGAATTCCTGAATTGTTCTATGAATAAGATTTTTTTCATAGTTCATTTGTTATTTCTTCATTCCTCTTTTTGTCCTCTCTTTACCATCTTGATCTTTTCCGTACCCTTATCGTTGCATTATTTTATTCCTTTTGATGGTGATTATATTTAGTTTGAATTGAATGGATAGATGGAAACTGACCATCAAATCGCCCATTTGTACTAATTCTACGTGTTCCACGTTTGCATCCACTCCCTACACGTATGGGCCAATTTACTAATTGGGCTAATTAACCTTCAAACCCACCCGTCTTTGGGATGTGGGAGGAAACCGGAGCACCCGGAGGAAACCCACATGGTCAGAGGGAAAATAGACAGCACCCGAGGTGAGGATTGAACCAGGTTTCTGGCACTGTGAGGCAGCAGCCCTACCTACTGCGTCACTGTACCTATCCAGTATCTTCAACATCATATACAACAAAGTAGCATGTGGGTAGACAAAAATGCTGGAGAAACTCAGCGGGTGCAGCAGCATCTATGGAGCGAAGGAAATAGGCAACGTTTCCTTCGCTCCATGCAAATAGTTGAACAATCTCCACTATAGGAAATAGGCAACGTTTCGGGCCGAAACCCTTGGGTTTCGGCCCGAAACGTTGCCTATTTCCTTCGCTCCATAGATGCTGCCTCACCCGCTGAGTTTCTCCAGCATTTTTGTCTACCTTCGATTTTCCAGCATCTGCAGTTCCTTCTTAAACAAAGTAGCATGTGGGATTATTACAGAGTGCATACAAGTTCTTGGCTGTCTTAAGATTGACACAAAATACTGGAGTAACTCAGCAGGTCAGGCAGCATCTCTGGAGAGAAGGAATGGGTGACATTTCGGGTTGAGACCCTTCTTCCTTCTCTCCAGATGCTGCCAGTCCCGCTGAGTCACTCCAGCATTTTGTGTTACAATCAGGTCTTTGATCAGCTGCAGGGAACTGCAGATGCTGGAAAATCAAAGGTAGACAAAAATGCTAGACATAATATACATTGTTTTTTTTTAAATTTTATTAGAAGTAAATACAATAATGTGGTACCTTGTAGATACCTAATAGATACCTAATATATATTAACATGTTACATTTTATGTACAACTTCTTATTTTATTTATTTTTAGCAGTAAAGGGAAGAAAAGAAAGAGAATAGTAGAAAAATAAAGAAGTGCGTGATATCGAACAGTGAGGTGAAGGAAAGAAAAAAAGAGAAAATAGAGAGAAAAAGAGAGGAGATAGAAAACTGAAGGAGAAATAGCTATTTATTATTCTTGACCACCCTTCACCCGATCCTGAAACAGTTAATTTCTACGGTTAGAAACATAGAAAATAGGTGCAGGAGTAGGCCATTCGGCCCTTCGAGCCTGCACCGACCGCCATTCATGGCTGATCATCCAACTCAGTATCCCATCCCTGCCTTCTCTCCATACCCCCTATGTTGCACCAAATGCTTGTAAGAAGTCGATAAATGGAGACCAAATCATTAAGAATTGGTCTGCTTTGTCTGTTAGGAAGAGTCGCATTTCTTCAAGATGTGAGGTTTCCGACATATTTGAAATCCACATTTTCAACGTTGGTATTGGATGTGTTTTTCCAAAATTTAAGTATACGTTTTTTTGCTGTTATTAAACCATAATTAAGGAAAGATTTTTGAAACGTATTCAGTTTATTCCCATCTTCCATTGATCCGAATATAATCATTTCAATGTTAGGTACCTTGTTAGAGGTATGAGCAAAGATAAACTTGGAGGGTAAATATTCTTGAGTGTTAAAACCACGTGTTCTGATTAAATGGCAACAACAGAATAAACTCACAGAGGTATTATTGGGAAGGAGTGATATAAATGAGGGTTTAAGAAGGAACTGCAGATGCTGGAAAATCGAAGGTAGACTTTGTGACTTGGCATGAAAGATTCAGGGGGCAGGTGAGAGGAGGGGTAGACTGACTGATTGCTGCAGATTTTACAGATCATGAGGATTTACAATGGTGTAAATAGGTTCAATCCATTAATTCACAGGTCAGTAACGAGGGGAGAGGAAATTTACAGTATCACAAGTAATTATTTCAAAAAGTAATGTCAATAAAGATTAGAATGCCGTACCCCCCCCCCCCCCCCGTTACAGATCATTGTTGAGGCTGGATCCAAAAGCTGTTAAGAGGATTAAACGTTTGTCAAAGGAATATGGGACATTGTGGATGAGAGCGACACACTGGGTTTAGACTAGATGGCTCATGAAGATAAACAGCATGTGGATGGGCCAAATAGTCAAAATGTTTGATTGATTCTGGGTTTCCATGGCTCTATCAAGGATTTGTGTTATCAGTGAGTTGTTTCAGCATTTAACATCAGCAATCAGTCTGATTAAAAGTCCCAATGTAGACATATGAGGGACCTTATCATACGTGGGACCTTGTCTGTTTCCTGATTTGTTTTGCATAAACCCAATTACCAGGAACGTTGGCATTTGCATCAATAATAAGAGGAAAAGACTAACACACTCTGTTGAACTAGACTTGTATTAGCACAGCGCTGTGGTGGGCCACAAAATCAGTGAGGGATATGGATAGTCAATTTTAAGTTCATTAAAATGGTGGATGAGTGCTGGCCAGGGTTGTTGATGGAGTGTAGGAAGGAACTGCAGATGCTGGTTTAAACCGAAGATAGCTGGAGTAACTCAGCGTGACAGGCAGCATCTCTGGAGAGAAGGAATGGGTGGCGTTTTGGGTCGAGACAGTTCTGCAGACTGAAGAAGGGTCTCAACCCCAAACGTCACCCATTCCTTCTCTCCAGAGATGCTGCCTGTCTGAGTTACTCCAGCTATTACTCCAGCTATTTGTGCCTATATTCTTGTTGATGAAGGAGCCTATTCAACTGGGCTGGGCTAGACTACACCAATCTATTGCCCCATCAAACTGCGCTCTCCCTTCTCAAACCAGTTTAGTTCATCTTTGAAGGCAATATTATCCCCATTCAGAAGCAAGGAACTGCAGGTGTTGGTTTACACAAAGTGCTGGAGTAACTCAGCGGGTCAGGCAGCATCCCTGGAGAACTCAAATAGGTGAAGTTTCGGGTCGGGATCCTTCTTCAGACTGGGTCAACATCATTTGAAACTTATTTTTTATTCTCAGCTTTTGTCAGAGCTTACACGTGCATACCTTTGTCTGTGTTTATAGTAGGACGTAGGATCTATTTATCTATCTATTTATTTATGTAATTCTTTAATCTGAATCTGGAATTATCTGCCACAGAAGTTAGTTGAGGCCAGTTCATTGGCTATATTTAAGAGGGAGTTAGATGTGGCCCTTGTGGCTAAAGGGATCAGGGGGTATGGAGAGAAGGCAGGGATGGGATACTGAGTTGGATGATCAGCTATGATCATATTGAATGACGGTGCAGGCTCGAAGAGCCGAATGGCCTACTCCTGCACCTATTTTCTATGTTTATTTCGAACAGCATAAAAGAATAAAAAGCAAGTGTGAAACAATGTACAAAAAACATAACAAGAATATTTATAAAGTGTCATAAACAATATCTATAAATAAATGAAATCGTATGTGTCCAAAAAGGAGCAGGAAGAAGCCAAAGCTTATTAATTCCCACCCCTTATTCAACTGCTTATAATTATCGTATACACATTTAGCAGCTATATGTACACCATATGTACAGCAGCAGCTATACGTACACCAAATTATTTACATTTATACACTAATCAAATATTTGGGCTCAAATGCCTATTTTACGGGTTTAGATTGTTTCTAATGTTATTGACAATTCTGTCATATTTGATCTGGTTTTTCTTCATATTGCGATCACTGCTCCTTAACAATCAGATCTCGACCCTAAGCATCACCTATTCCTTTTCTCCAGAGATGCTGCCTGACCCGTTGAGTTACTCCAGCTTTTTGTGTCTGTCTTCGGTTTAAACCAACATCTGCAGTCCCCTGCATACACAGATTATTTATTCATTACTTTCATCGCACAACACTAGATCTAAAATAGGCTGTTGTACTAGAATGCTTGTATCTATTCTGGATTGGGGGGGGGTTTAACTCCACATGGTGCTGGAGTAACTCAGCAGGTCAGGCAGTATCTATAGATGGATAGGTAACCTTTCAGGTCGGGACCCTTTTTCAAACTGAAGGGTCTCGACCCGAAACGTCACCCATTCCTTCTATCCGGAGATGCTGCCTGTCCAGATGAAAGAATGGATCGACTGGGCTTGTATTCACTGGAATTTAGAAGGATGAGAGGGCATCTTATAGAAACATATAAAATTCTTGATGGATTGGACAGGCTAGATGCAGGAAACATGTTCCCGATGTTGGGGGAGTCCAGAACCAGGGGTCACACTGTTTAAGAATAAGAGGTCGGCCATTTAGGACTGAGATGAAGAAAAACTTTTTCACCCAGATTTGTGTATCTGTGGAA
The DNA here is from genome assembly GCF_010909765.2 of Amblyraja radiata. NCBI lineage: Eukaryota > Metazoa > Chordata > Chondrichthyes > Rajiformes > Rajidae > Amblyraja > Amblyraja radiata. The sequence goes on along the minus strand of NC_046000.1, from coordinate 6,045,312 downwards.
TTCTCTGCCACAGAAGGCAGGGGAGGCCAATTCACTGGATGTTTTCAAGAGAGAGTTAGATTTAGCTCTTAGGGCTAAAGGAATTAAGGGATATGCGGAAAAAGCAGGAACGGGGTACTGATTGTGGATGATCAGCCGAATGGCCGAATGACTCCTCCACCTATTTTTTATGTCCCGCTGAGCTACTCCAGCATTTAGTATTTATCTTCGGTGTATACCAGTATCTGTAGTTCCCTCCTACACATTTTGTCTGACCTGGAACGTTGCCTGGTCATTCCTTCCAGAGATGCTGCCTGACCCGCTGAGTTACTCCAGCACTTTTTCTGAATTGCGGTTAAACCCGAACGGTTGTCATCTTAAGCTGAAAATGTGACGTCAAGTGAGGTTCCTGCTTATGTCATTAAACCCTAAAGTGTTCACTTTATATTTTGCAAGTAGCAAATGGAGTGCTGCGCTCACTGTCCCATCTACTAAAGCTTTGATGTATTGCCTAAAATTTGTGAAGTAAGCAAATCAACAAAGTCTTTTTTTTTTTTAGAAGTCAGTACAACACAGTGGTAGCTTTTTCCAGGTTCCAGGTTCTTTTTTTAAATTTTATTTTTTTTAATAGAAGTCAGTTCAATACAGTGGTACCTTTTTCTAGGTTCCCAAAATTATGTTAACATATTACATTCTCGGTACAACTTCCTTTTTTTTGCAAATCAACAAAGTCAATGCAGATGCTCAAAGTCTCTTGCCCAGAGTAGGGGAATCGAGGACCAGAGGACATAGGTTTAAGGTGAATGGGTAAAGTTTTCACATAAAGGGTGCCCGGGGCATGGAACGAGCTGCCAGAGGAGGAAGTTGAGGCAAGGACTATCCCAACGTTTTACAGGTATGTGAATAGGACGGGTTTGGAGGGATGTGGACAAAACGCAGGCAGGTGGGACTAGTGTAGTTGAGCCATGTTGGTGGGTGTGGGCAAGTTGGACCTGTTCCACACCGTATGACTCTGTAACCGCTCCTGGTGACATGTTGTGACTGTTTCCCCCTTTGTTGTTGATCGGCAGTTCGCCCTATGGATCCAGACCGTCCCGCCGCCCGGGAAACTGGCACGATAGTGAAGGAGGACCCTCGAATATTCATGTTACAGTGAAGCCAAATTCAGAGAGGGGCTCAAGTAACAACGCCAACACAAGGAGGAATTGGTTTAAAATCACTGTAAGTCTTGACTCGGGGAATTTGATCTTCTGTTGTACATGGAAAGCAACACCTGTGTGTGGGTCAGCATTTGCAAAGGCAGAAACTTGAACTTTGCTTTATTTTGTTTGTTGCTGTTAGGTATGTAATATAATTAGCATATGTGATGTCTTGTGCAAGGACACATGTGCGGGAGAGACTCAAGGTGGCATCCTGGAATAAGGAAGCTTGTTATTTTACTCCCGTGTCCGAGTGTTATTTTAAGTTGTCCCAAGCACCCAAATACTCAACAATTGCCTTTTTAAGTTTAATTTAGTTTAGAAATATGGAATAGAGATGAACAGCATGTTCGTCAAAGGATTTAATTGTGACTGCTCTTTCCTTGCAGACCTTCCACTGATATGAACGCCTCCTTAACAAAAACATTGAAGTAGTTTGCATGGATCAATCCCTGTGTTTACCGTCTAGTTTGGTTTCCTTTAGTTTAGAGATACAGCGTGCAAACAGGCCCTTTGGCCCACCGAGTCCACGCCAACCAACGATCACCCATGCAAACTAGTTCAGCAGGAAAAATGTTCCCCATGTTTGGGGGAGTCCAGAACCAGAGGTCACCGTTTAAGAATAAGGGGTCGGCCATTTACGACTGAGACGAGGAAAAACATTTTCACCCAAAGAGTTGTGAATCTGTGGAATTATCTGCCACAGAAGGCAGTGGAGGCCAATTCACTGGATGTTTTCAAGAGAGAGTTAGATTTAGGTCTTAGGGCTAATGGAATCAAGGGGGAGAAAACAGGAACGGGGTACTGATTTTGGATGATCATCCAAAATTATCAATAATCAATGGCCTACTCCTGCACCTATTTCTATGTTTCTAGCTGCTCCACTGAGCCGTCCAATCTCCTAACATTAAAAATAAAACACTTTCCCTCCAAAAAAAATACCACCTCAATGCGCCATGAAGGATCAATCCTTTGCTCAGGTGTGATGGGTAAGCTCGGAAAGGACGCCCTTCTGAACACTGACCTATACAAAATATGGGTGATAACTTCTCAGCTTCATCTCACCTCTCCTTGAAGGACTGTAGGTTGCAGTGGGGTGCACAGAAGGTGGTGGTCTCATGTCCATGTGCACCACCCTGCAACTTGTGCACGTTGCCATTTCATTTTGCTGGGTTGTATTCATTCCGTGTGGTGGTCTTCTGTGTACATGTCTTACGCTGAACAAATAATCCAGAAGCCTCAACTAGTACTCCGGGGAACACATACGCCAATCCCGCAGTCCCAGTTTGGATGTTTCTGACGTTTGCAGTTAAAAATTGGCGTCAATAAGAGCGATGATAGACACAAAATGCTGGAGTAACTCAGCGGGTCATGCAGCATCTATGCAGAGAAGGAATGGGTGACGTTTCGGGTCGAGGCACTTCTTCAGACTGAAGAAGTTCTCCAAAGATGAGTTACTTCAGCATTTTGTGTCTTAACCAGCATCTGCAGTTCCTTCCTACACATCAATAAAAGCCATACCAATTTTCTATTATTAGTACAGTCTTGCTGTAAAAATCCCAGTGGTACACCACCTGCTACACGCCTCCACTTGTTTTAAATAAGTTGTATTATCTTTCTTATTTTTCCATCATTTGGGGCAGGTTTTTCCTGTGGACAAAATAATTTGCCAGTACACGGGTTATTCCTTGTCCTTGGTGTATAAACAGATCTTTGCCCTGTTAGGTTGCTTATGCTCTTTACAAGGGTCAGGCTGCCTCATTTAATTAATTAATTTTCTTTTAAAATCAAAATCCACAGATGCGAAAAAATCACATTTTAAACTTTTTTTGGAGGAACCAGTTTGGAAAAAAAAAAAGGACTGATTTAGGATTAATTTATATAAACCAAACAACAATGACAAGGAATGGAGATATCCACACACGCACACACACACGCACACGCGGGGCCTGAATGCAGTCACCTCCTACAAGGCGAAAACGGGAGGCAGCTCGAATGTCGGCGAAACATCACTCCCTGACGAGCTCAATGCGTTTTACGCACGCTTTGATAGGGAGAATACTGATGTGCCTTCCCGAGCCCCCATTCGCTATGATGGTATCTCTGTCTCAGTCACAGAGGCCGACGTCAGGAAATCCTTCAGAGGGGTGAACCCCTGAAAAGCACCTGGACCTGATGGTATACCCGGTCGTGTACTAAAAACCTGTGCGGACCAACTGGCTGGAGTTTTTACGGACATTTTCAACCTGTCACTACTGAGGTCTGAGGTTCCCACCTGCTTCAAAAGGGCATCAATTAATCCAGTGCCCAAGAAGAGTAAGGTGACGTGCCTCAATGACTATTGACCTGTGGCACTAACGTCTGTGGTGATGAAGTGCTTTGAGAGGCTGATCATGGCGAAAATCAACTCCTACCTCGACAAAAACCTGGACCCACTGCAGTTTGCTTACCGCCACAACAGATCAACGGTGGATGCGATCTCGCTGGCCCTCCACTCCGATCTGGACCACTTGGACAACAGAAACTCGTATGTCAGGCTGTTATTCATCGATTACAGCTCGGCATTTAATACTATCATCCCCTCCAAGCTGGTTACCAAACTCACAGAACTGGGTCTCTGCGCATCCCTCTGCAATTGGATTTGTGCCTGGAAGGTCATGTTTGACTAATCTTCTTGAATTTTTTGAAGAGGTTACTAGGGAAATTGACGAGGGTAAAGCAGTGGATGTTGTCTATATGGACTTTAGTAAGGCCTTTGACAAGGTTCCTCATGGAAGGTTGGTTAAGAAGGTTCAACTGTTGGGTATGAATGCAGGAGTAGCAAGATGGATTCAACAGTGGCTGAATGGGAGAAGCCAGAGGGTAATGGTGGATGGTTGTTTGTCGGGTAGGAGGCAGGTGACTAGTGGGGTGCCTCCTGGGATCGGTGTTGGATCCTTTGTTGTTTGTCATGTACATCAATGATCTGGATGAAGGTGTGGTAAATTGGATTAGTAAGTATGCAGATGATACCAAGATAGGGGGTGTTGTGGATAATGAAGAGGATTTCCAAAGTCTACAGAGTGATTTAGGCCATTTGGAAGAATGGGCTGAAAGATGGCAGATGGAGTTTAATGCTGATAAATGTGAGGTGCTACACCTTGGCAGGACAAATCAAAATAGGACGTACATGGTAAATGGTAGGGAATTGAAGAATACAGTTGAACAGAGGGATCTGGGAATAACCGTGCATAGTTCCTTGAAGGTGGAATCTCATATAGATAGGGTGGTAAAGAAAGCTTTTGGTATGCTAGCCTTTATAAATCAGAGCATTGAGTATAGAAGCTGGGATGTAATGTTAAAATTGTACAAGGCATTGGTGAGACCAAATCTGGAGTATGGTGTACAATTTTGGTCGCCCAATTATAGGAAGGATGTCAACAAAATAGAGAGAGTACAGAGGAGATTTACTAGAATGTTGCCTGGGTTTCAACAACTAAGTTACAGAGAAAGGTTGAATAAGTTAGGTCTTTATTCTCTGGAGCGCAGAAGGTTAAGGGGGGACATGATAGAGGTCTTTAAAATGATGAGAGGGATAGACAGAGTTGATGTGGATCAGCTTTTCCCTTTGAGAAAAGGGAAAATTCAAACAAGAGGACATGACTTCAGAATTAAGGGACAGAAGTTTAGGGGTAACATGAGGGGGAACTTCTTTACTCAGAGAGTGGTAGCGGTGTGGAATGAGCTTCCAATGGAAGTGGTGGAGGCAGGTTCGTTGGTATCATTTAAAAATAAATTGGATAGGCATATGGATGAGAAGGGAATGGAGGGTTATGGTATGAGTGCAGGCAGGTGGGACTAAGGGAAAAAAGTTGTTCGGCACGGACTTGTAGGGCCGAGATGGCCTGTTTCCGTGCTGTAATTGTTATATGGTTATATGGATCCTCGACTTCCTCATCCACAGACCACAGTCTGTTCGTATTGGTGGAAATGTGTCAGCCTCGATAACAATCAGCACGGGAGCACCTCAAGGCTGCGTGCTCAGCCCCCTGCTGTACTCCCTCTATACTCATGACTGCGTAGCCGGACATAGTGCGAACTCCATCATCAAGTTCGCTGACGACACCACTGTTGTGGGACGTATCACTGATGGGGATGAGTCAGAGTATAGAAGAGAGATTGAGCAACTGTCCATATGGTGCCAGCACAATAACCTGGCCCTCAACACCAGCAAAACCAAGGAACTGATTGTGGACTTTGAAAGGAGTAGGAGGGGGACCCACAGCCCCAATTATATCAACAGGTCAATGGTTCTTGGTTCTTGGGTCCTCCAAAATATTCCAACTGGAATTTAAACTGGAGGTGGTGAAGGGAGGGATTAAGTCAGAAAGGGTATAAAGAACACACACTACAGAATTTAACATAAAACATCCCCACACAGCAGAATCAAAGTTTCCCACTATGTGGGAAGGCACCAAAGTCAGTCTCTTCCTCCACTGTTCCTCGTGGTCAGGGTTGAAAGGGTCAAGAGCTTCAAATTACTGGGCGTGCACATCTCTGAAGATCTTTCCTGGTCCGAGAACACTGATGCAATTATCAAGAAAGCACATCAGCGCATCTACTTCCTGAGAAGATTACGGAGAGTCGGTTTGTCAAGGAGGACTCTCTCTAACTTCTACAGGTGCACAGTAGAGAGCATGCTGACCGGTTGCATCGTGGCTTGGTTCGGCAACTTGAGTGCCCTGGAGAGGAAGAGACTACAAAAAGTAGTAAACACTGCCCAGTCCATCATCGGCTCTGACCTTCCTTCCATCGAGGGGATTTATCGAAGTCGCTGCCTCAAAAAGGCTGGCAGTATCATCAAAGACCCACACCATCCTGGCCACACACTCATCTCCCTGCTACCTTCAGGTAGAATGTACAGGAGCCTGAAGACTGCAACAACCAGGTTCAGGAATAGCTACTTCCCCACAGCCATCAGGCTATTAAACCTGGCTCGGACAAAACTCTGAACATTAATAACCCATTATCTGTCATTTTGCACTTTATCAGTTTATTTATTCATGTGTTTTGTAGTCAATGCCTACTATGTTCTGCGTGCTGAAGCAAAGCAAGAATTTCATTGTCCTATACAGGGACACATGACAATAAACTTGAACTTGAACACACACTAACACACACGCACACACACACGCGCACACACACACACTCACGCACACACATACACACACATACATACACACACAGCACCCACACACACACCACACACACAGTAACGTACATACACACACACACAAACATACATACATGGGGAGAAGGAGGAGAAAGGGGATAGGAGGGTGAGATAGATCAGCCATGATTAAATGGTACAGACTTGATGGGCCGAATGGTCTAATTCTATTCCTATCACTTATGATCTTATGACATGCACTCATACTAACATGCGCACTAACAAACAGAGTGGAAACAGGCCCTTTGGCCCAACTTACCCACGCCAACCAACATGCCCCATCTACACCAGTCCCATATGCCTGCGTTTGACCAGATCCCTCTAAACCCATCCTCTCCATATACCTGTCTAAATATTTCTTAAACTTTGTGATAGTACCTGCCTCGACTACCTCCTCCTGCAGCTCGTTCCATATACTCACTAGCCTTTGTATTTAACATAAATGGTGCCCTTCAGATTCCTATTAAATCTAAACCCCCCCCCCCCTCCCTCACCTTAAACCTATGTTCCCTGGTTCTTGATTGCCCTACTCTGGGTAACAGACTGTGCATTTACCCGATCTATTGCCTGTCTTTGACTATAACTCTCTGGAACTGTCTTTGCTCTCTCCTCAGATTCCCTATGGAAAGAAATATGACAAGACCTGGCTTTTATCAAACTTGCAGTCCATGAGTTCAGTTCCCTTTAACCCTGTCCAGGTAAGAATGAAGGCATCTCATTCTCCAGACAAACCAGTATGTCGGAAATTATGGCTTTGGAATTAGATTTTACTGCTACTGCTTAGATATAACGAAAACACTGGTAGGGATGGAAACTGCACAACTTCTGCTTTTGACCATGTCCGTGCTTCCTTGTGCAGCGGGCTGGAAATTCTGCACTTCTTCTTGTTCCGTGTGGCGTGCACAGCCTAAAGTTGTAGGACAACTTGTACTATTTGATCTTCTGTTTGTGCACGTCGAGTTGATTGCATTAGTCGAAACAGGGCGGACCGCGTGGAGGTTGCAATCTTCCACCCCGAAATTCTGACACGGTACGATTTGAATTATAATTCCGTACAGGAGTATATAATATATCAATGGCTGTTGTATCCCAGTAAATATTAGTGCCTTCAAGTTAAAAAAGGACAGGAGGAACCATGTAAAACAATGTGCGATCAACCATTTACTTGTCGACTCATTCATGAGGGAATGGGTGTTTAAGTCACGTTGTTGAGCCAATTTAGGATGAACTTTGAGTTTATTGAGACTTTTTTATGTTATTATTGCACAATAAAGGCCCAATGAGGAGGCTAACTTGACAATTATCCGTCAATGACCAGAATGAGTAGGAAGAAACTGCAGACGCAGGTTTAAACCGAAGATAGACAACTCAGTGGGACAGGCAGCATCTCTGAGGAGAAGCAATGGGTGATGTTTCGGGAAGAAGGGTCACCCATTCCTCTCTGCTGCCTGTCTCGCTGAGTTGCTCCATCGTTTAGTGCAGGGGTGGGCAACCTTGTTCTGCATGTCTGTGAGTGGATGGTGGGCCACATCTATCACGTGTACACACGGATCCCGTCCCCATCCCGCCCCGGATGGCTGGCATCAAATCACGTGTTCACAGAAAGTAGACAAAAATGCTGGAGAAACTCAGCGGGTGAGGCAGCCTCATGCAATCCTTGCATGTCCCACCCGCTGAGTTTCTCCGGCATTTTTGTCTACCTTCGATTTTTGTCCAGCATCTGCAGTTCTTTCTTAAACGCGTTCACAGAAGGTGCGGGGCCGTGCGGTACAGCCAGAGCTCGGCCGCTGCTCAGGGCGCTCGGCGGGCCAGTTGGTTACGGGGGGGAAAAAATAAATCCGCCTGCGGGCCGGATGATTTTGGGTTACGGGCTGCATTCGGCCCGGGGGCCGTAGGTTGCCAACCCCTGGTTTAGTGTCTAATGTCCAGAATGAGTTTTGTTCCAGTTGTGTACATCAGTTATTGGCTTTTGGGTTGAGGGGGGAAAGGAAGGGAAAGGGTGGCTTTTAGAATCGTTTAAGTTGCAAATGGTGAAGGGGAAGCATAGATAAAACGAAATACTCTGATGAACAAAAGCTCTTCAACTTGGGTGGTATTAGTATCGGCAAAACTGTTGTGATTTGGATATGCGGGGCAGGTTTTGCCATTGAGAATGGTGGGTGCTGAGAACATGCTGCCAAGGGTAGTTGTGTTATATACCCATAGTGATGTTTGAGACTTTTGGATAGTCATATGGATGTGCGGGGTGGGGGGGGGGGGGAAGAGGACGTGGATTAAGTGCAAGCAAAGGAAATTAGTTTAACTTTGTGTTTACCATGGACATTGTAGGCCAAAGGGCCTGTAGAAATATAGAAGCATGTAAAATTCCCCTGTATATTGGCGATCGTTTCGCTGAACACCTCGCTCAGTCCACCTCAACCTGATCTCCCAGTTGCTCAGCACTTTAACTCCCCCTCCCATTCCCACACTGAGCTTCCTGTCCTGGGTCTCTTCCATTGTTAGTGAGGCCCAGCACAAATTGGAGGAACAGCACCTCGTATTTCGCTCGGGCAGCTCACACCCCAACAGTATGAACCTCTAACTTCAAATTGCCCTAGCATTCCCTCTCTCTCTCAATTCCCTCCCCCTTCCCAGTTCTCCCACCGCCCACTGCATCTCTGTACCTGCCCACTCCCCTGACATCAGTCTGAAGAAGGGTCTCGACCCGAAACGTCGCCCATTTCTTCTCTCCAGAGGTGCTGCTTGTCCCGCTGAGTTACTCCAGCAATTTGTGTCTACCTTCGATTTTAACCAGCATCTGCAGTTCTTTCCTAGATAAAATTCTTACGGGATTGGACCGGCTAGATGCAGGAAAGATGTTCCCCATGTTGGGGGAGTCCAGAACCAGGGGCCACACAGTTCAAGAATAAGGGGTCGGCCATTTAGGACTGAGATGAGGAAAAATGTTTTCACCCAGAGAGTTGTGAATCTGTGGAATTCTCTGCCACAGAAGGCAGTGGAGGCCAATTCACTGGATGTTTTCAAGAGAGAGTTAGATTTAGCTCTTGGGGCTAACGGAATTAAGGGATATAGGGAGAAAGCAGGAACGCGGTACTGAATTTGGATGATCAGCCATGATCGTATTGAATGGCGGTGCTGGCTGGAAGGGCCGAATGGCCTACTCCTGCACCTATTGTCTATATCTGTATGTTCCTGTGCTGTATTGTTCTATGTTCTACATTCTGAAATGCACTGCTCACAAACATGGTGGAAGCAGATTTGTGATCTTTTGAAAAAGAAGTGAAAGGGGAAACATGTGGGGCAGGACCATGATGGAAGACCAGGGTAATAGTGTGAGGAAGGGTCCCAACCCTCCAGAGATGATGCCCAACCCGCTGAGTTACTCCAGCACTATGTGTTCTATACAGAGGAACAGCTTAGATCGTTTAAAGAGCCTTCAAAGATGCATTGGGCCAACTGGCCCTTTGTATTATTTTATTCTCTGTCATTGATGACTCTCTTACTGCCTGACCCGTCTTTTAGTTTTAGAGATACAGCACGGAAACAGGCCCTACGTCCCACCAAGTCCGTGCTGACCAGCGACCCCCGAACATTAACACTATCTTACACACACTGGGGACAGTTTGCACATTTTACGTCCCACACAAATTGGAGTGTGGGACGAAACCGGAGCACCCGTAGAAAACCCACGCAGGTCACGTATAAACTCCGTACAGACAGCACCAGTCGTCGGGATCGATCCCGGGTCTCTGGCGCTGTAAGGCAGCAACTCTACCGCTGCGCCACTGTGCCGCCCTCTGCACAGAATGACTTGATAGTTTGAGATCAGCACCAGTGGACAATAATGAATTGTTGTATTTTTTACAGTTCCATTATGACGGTAATAAGGCATTGTTCTATGTTGAAGATTCAACAACTGCAAATGCTCTGAAGCAGATATCCAGAAGGATCACTGACAAAGATTTATACCGGGTAACTGGCTTTATATATTTCTCACAATAAGGTGGTCTTGTGTTTTTATCTATGATTTAAGTATTGGATAGAAATTATATAGCATCAAAACTACTTGCGGTGAGTCCTCCAGAAATAACCCTTGATTCGGCACTTCTTCTTGCGTATATGGCGTGCACAGCCTAAAGTTGCAGGACAACTTGTTCTATTTGATCTTATTTGATTGTGCACGCCAGGTTGATTGCATTAATCGAAACAGGGCGGACCACGTGAAGGTTGCAATCTTCTACCTCGATTTGGCACTGAACCAACTTTACTGGCCACAGTTTCACGTTCCTCAGGTGGTCACCAGAGACCACCGCTATTGAGGGTCAATAACCTAGTCATGTGTAGGAGGGAACTGCAGATGCTGGTTTTAACCGAAGGTAGACAACTCAGCGGGACAGGCAGCATCTCTGGAGATAAGGAATGGGTAACGTTTCGGTTCAAGACCCTTCTTCAGACTGCTAAGTCTTCGGACTCCAGTCTGAAGAAGCATCTTGACCCGAAACGTCACCTATTCCTTTTCTCCAGAGATGTTGCCTGATCCGCTGAGTTGTGTCTATTTTTGGTTTAAACCAGCATCTGCAGTTCCTTCCTACACATCTCCTTGTCGGTGGCCCATTTGCTTTGACAGGTGGACGCAAACAATTGTCATAGAGTGATACGGCGCAGAAACGGGCCCTTCGGCCCAACTTGACAATGCCGACCAAGATGCCCCCAACTAGTCCCACCTGCCCGCGTTAGGCCCATACCCCTCTAAACGTAACCTAAAGCTCCGTTTTGAAGATCAGTGATTTTCTGATCAATGAAGATCAATGATCTTCTGATGAATGAAGATCAGATTATTTCCATTACCTGGTTAAATAGTTGCCCCTATTTAGTCTTTGACTAATTGCCACCTTGCCATGTGCATGACGGTGGCTGTACATCATGTAAAAACCAAGGTGCATGTGAATATCCCATAATGATGAAAGATGCTATTTAAATACAAATCATCCTTTCACTGAAACATACAATGAATTTAACATGACATGTTCACCCTTGCAGGTTGTGATCATCATAAACCAATCAGCGCCGCCATCTTCTGTCTCGAATGAGCTCAAGGCTGAAGAGATAGTGCACATAAGGGTAAGGGAAGCTCAGAGACTGCTGAGTCGATGTGCACAACACACTTGCTGTCTTCACTTACTGTGCGCTTTTAGGCCAGTTGCTTTTCCTGGGTTCACCCTCAGGACGGCTGCAGTCACCCTGGGAAGAGGCACACTGGTGTCTGAAGGGCCGTTTACGCCATTTTTTTTTGGCACTCACGACCATACAGGCGTCACGTGTCGACCTGTCGTGGGGCGACGCCTGTATGTAGTCGTGAGTAGCCGCCCAAAGAGTCGTACCTTTTTCTGGTTGCCGCTGCATTTTCAACATGTTTAAAATTTTCAGAGACCTGCTGCGACTATGACTAAGTTGCCAAACAAAATTGCGTAAGTGGGACAGGCCCTTAAGATAGGCACATAATGAAGTGCAGGGAATAGAGGAATATGGATGATGTACAGGCATATGAGATCAGTTTAACTTGGCATTATGTTCAGCATTGTGGGTCTTGTGCTGTACTGTTCTATGCTTTAACCATAAATGGTATTTCTTGTCACCAGAGTAAGCTCGCAAATAGGATTGCCAGTGGTGCTGCTCACAGTGCAGCTCCAGCAATCCAGCTTCAACACCGACCTCTGGTGATGTCCATGTGGAGTGTGCGTGCTCCCTCTGTGATTGCGTGGGCTTCATCTCACAGCCCAAAGTCATGTTGCTTGGGGAGGGTTGTTGTGAATGGACACGGCGGAGAATGAGGATGAGGGTGTCAGAGGTTATGGGGAGAAGGCAGGAGAAAGGGGTTGAGAGGGAAAGATAGATCGTGCATGATTGAATGACGGAGTAGACTTAATGGGGCCGAATTCTGTTTCTGTAACTTACGAACTTATGAAAATGGGTTGCAGTGAAAGGAATGAGGTGCTGGAACAGAAGGGGTTGCTTTAAAACCTGCCTGTATAGATTTGATGGGCTGAATTGTCCCTTTCTACGTCACAGGAATCCATTCATAAATGAATTTCAAAAATGAAGTAATCTTTGAAATAAAACTCTTATTTTCCAGCAATGCATGAGTAAACGTTATGATGGGTCACAGCAGGCGCTCGACTTAAACACCGTACGCAGTGACCCAGGTATGGATTTACAATTTAATTTTTCATATTCTAGGACTTAGTTTAGAGATACAGCGGGGAAATAGGCCCTTCGGCCCACCGAGTCTGTGCCGACCAGTGATCCTCGCACACTAACACTATCCAACACACGCTGGGGACATTTTACAATTTTACTGAAGCCAATTAACCTACAAACCTGTACGGTCTTTGGAGTGTGGGAGGAAACCAGGGCTCCCGGGGCTAACCCACGGGGAGAAGGTACAAACTCCGTACAGACAGCACCCGAAGTCAGGATGGAACCCGGGTCTCTGGCGCAGTGAGGCAGCAACTCTACCACTGGGCCACCATGACGCCCACTTGTCTACCATTCATCTTTGTACCACATTTCATTATTGGCTTTTCCCTGGTTCCAATTCCAGGAACATTTGATATGTGAATCTACCCGCACACAGGGTGTTAACCTGACACCCACTTCTAGTTCCAATCAAGGTACTGGACTATCAAATAGTTCCTTGACGATGGTTGTCCAGTCCCATATTCATTTTTGACGCTATAATCTTATTAAACATCTTCCAGGTTGAGACCATAAGATAGAATTAAGCCATCGAGTCTATATTCAATCATGGCTGATCTATTTTTCCCCCAAATGTTTTTCACCGTACCTCTGTATGTGACAATAAACTAACCTCTCAACCCCATCCCCCCCCCCCTCCCATAACCTTCGACACCCTTACTAATCAAGAAACTAAAAATGTGTAGGAAGGAACTGCAGAGGCTGGTTTAAACCGAAGATAGACACAAAATGCTGGAGTAACTCAGCGTGACAGGCAGCATCTCCAGAGAGAAGGAATGGGTGACGTTTCGGGTCGAGACCCTACAGTCTGAAGAAGGGTCTCCATTTGAAACGTCACCCATTCCTTCTCTCTAGAGATGCTGCCTGTCCCACTGAGTTACTCCAGCTATTTGTGTCTAACTTGTAAATGTCTTATTCCTGGAGTTGATGGCACACTTATTAAAGTGTGTCTGACCTCCCCAGAGGAGCATGGGTGAAGCTCAACAGACTTGGTACTGGAGTTGGGTGTTTCAATATCAGCGTGTGGAGATAGATGGGGTCTCCCTCCGCCAGAGCCCAGCCTGTGAATGCGGAGCAGAACAACAGACAGCCAACCATGTCATCTCTGGGTGCCCGCTCTACCACCCACCAAATGGAGCTGTGTCAGGGCCTGGCAGGCAGACATTGACGCCAACACAGACAACAACCTGGCTGCTCAACACCCGGCTTGAGATCGAACTATTGCTTTGGCTTGTGTTTCATTCACAAGAAGAAGATGGCACGCTTCTTACTCCCATTGAAGAGAAGCAGCATCTCTATTTAATGTTGAATTTAATGTTGAATTTTGTTTGTCCAGACCTTGTCTCCCAGAATATTGAAGTGGTGTTAAACAGAAGGAATTCCATGAGCACCGTTGTCAAAATAATAGAAGAAAATATTCCAGAGGTAAGCAGTTCAAGTTCAAGTTCAAGTGAGTTTATTGTCATGTGTCCCTGTATAGCAGTGCACATTTTCCAAGGATCCTCGCTGATGGGGAAAGTTTAGGCAGCCATTTTGAACTTCTAGAGTGATACAGCGTGTAAATGGGCCCTTCAGCCCAACTTGCCCACACCGACCAACATGTCCCATCTACACTAGTCCCACCTGCCTGCGTTTGGCCCATTTCCCTCTTAACCTGTCCTATCCATGTACCTGTCCAAATGTCTCTTAAACATTGCGATCGTACCTCCTCCGGTTGCCTCAGCTACCTCCTCTGGCAGCTAGTTCCATACACCCACCACCCCCCCTGCCTCACCTTCAACCTATGCCCTCTGGTTCTCGATTCCCCTACTCTGGGCAAAATATTGTGCATTTACCCGATCTAAACCTCTCATCATTTTATGAGTTCACCCTTCATCCTCCTGTGCTCCAGAAATAATCCTATGTATTCCTCTCATGATCTTATACACCTCTATAAGATTACATCTCTATAAGTTCACCCCTCATCATCCTGTGCTCCAAGGAATAAAGACCAAGCTTCCTCAACTTCTCCCTAAAGCTCAGTCCCTCGACTCCTGGCAATATACTCGTAAATCTTCTCTGCACCCTTTCCAGCTTGACAACATCTTTCCTATAACACGGTGACCAAAACTGAACACAATACGCGCAGCAGTAGTACTTATCATGTGTCGGAAGGAACTGCAGATGCTGGCTTACACCGAAGATAGAAACTCATAAATGCTGGAGTAACTCAGCGGGACAGGCAGCATCTCTGGATTGTTGCCTGTCCCGCTGATATACTCCAGCATTTTATGTGTGTGTGTGTGTATCTTATTGTCTCGTATGCTTGGACAGAGCAAACACCATTGTAATTTGTGTACTATTTTCCAGCTGCTCTCTCTCAACCTGGGCAATAACAAGCTGTACAGATTAGAGGACCTGACAGACTTGATTTCTAAAGCACCTGGTTTGAAAATTTTGAATCTTTCCAGAAATGAGGTACGTGTGGGTTAATGACCAGAAATATCGTTGCATAATCCTGCCTAGCCGATTGCCATTGCCCACTGCCTAAATCAGAGGATCCTCAAACATTTCTGGTTAAATAATTGTTGCCTTTCATCTTTTTGTTTGCTATTCTTCACCTAACCACTTTGTAAGGAACATTTACGTATCTTTTTATTGTTGTGAATATTAAAGAACGGAAATAGGATGGAGGAAGGATGGTTAAAGTGCTTGTTACTTGTGGCGTAAGGGGGGGGGGTTTATATATAATGGGAACCTGAGAGGTAACTTTTTTTACACAAAACTGCCGGTGGAGGTAGTTGAGGCAGGGACAATCGCAGCATTTAAGAAGCATTTATACCGGTAGATGGATTGGGTAAGTTTACAGGGATGCGGGCCAAAAGCGGGCAGGTGGGACTAGTGTAGAATGGTCGGCATGGGCAAGTTTGGCCGAAGGGCCTGTTTCCACACTGTATGACCCCAGTTTAAGAATAAGGGGTAAGCCATTTAGAACGGAGACGAGGAAATGCTTTTTCCCCACAGAGAGTGGCGAGTCTGTGGAATTCTCTGCCTCAGTGGGCGGTGGAGGCCGGTTCTCTGGATGCTTTCAAGGAAGAGCTAGATAGGGCTCTTAAAGATAGCGGAGTCATGGGATATGGGGAGAAGGCAGGAACGGGGTACTGATTGGGGATGATCAGCCATGATCACAGTGAATGGCGGTGCTGGCTCGAAGGATCGAATGGCCTACTCCTGCACCTATTGTCTATTGTCTATGACTTTACGACTAATGTTTGCCAATAAACAAGTCTCAGTCCGATCCTGACTACGCTATTTGTACCTTCTCCCTGTGACCGCGTGGGTTTTCTCCGGGTGCTCCGGTTTCCCCCCCCCCCCCCACAATCCAAAGATGTATAGGTTTGTAAATGAATTGGCTTTGGTATAATTGTAAATTGTCCCTAGTGTGTAGGTTAGTGCCAGTGTATGGGGTGATCGCTGGTCGGCACAGTCTGGCTTGTTTCCGCACTGTACTGTACTGTACTGTATCTCTGGTCTAAAAGCTGATGGGTGAGAATGGGATTGACTGCTTGTAATGATATTAATTAAATAGCTTGTACAAGGTTGTGGCTACGAGGTTAGCTAACAGTGGGGAGAATAGAGATACAGCATTGAAGCACATCCCATCACTGAGTCCAGGCTAACCATCAACCATCATTTGGCATGAGAGAGAGAGTCCTGGGATGTCAGGACTTTCACATGAAGAAAGACTGGATAGACTCGGCTTGTACTCGCTAGAATTTAGAAGATTGAGGGGGGATCTTATAGAAACGTACAAAATTCTTAAGGGGTTGGACAGGCTAGATGCAGGAAGATTGTTCCCGATGTTGGGGAAGTCCAGAACAAGGGGTCACAGTTTAAGGATAAGGGGGAAATCCTTTAGGACCGAGATGAGAAAAACATTTTTCACACAGAGAGTGGTGAATCTCTGAAACTCTCTGCCACAGAAGGTAGTTGAGGCCACAGTTAATTGGCTATATTTAAGAGGGAGTTAGATGTGGCCCTTGTGGCTAAAGGGATCAGGGGTTATGGAGAGAAGGCAGGGATGGGATACTGAGTTGGATGATCAGCCATGATCATATTGAATGGCGGTGCAGGCTCGAAGGGCCGAATGGCCTACTCCTGCACCTATGTTCTATGTTTCTATATCCATAGTGGGGACGCAGGAATGAATCTTAATTCCAGGCTATTGTTTCATGGAGGGTTTGTTTTATGTGCAATACACTTTAATTTGTTGTAAGATTCCTTATGCCAGGAGCTGAGAAATGCTGGCATGTGTGCTGGCATCTTATCGACTGCTCAGGGAACAATTAACGAACTGCACTGATTCTTACAATTATTAAAAGAATGCAGAACAGTTCACACATTACATATATTTGGTGGAAATGTACCAAATGTCAGAAATGTACAAATGTACAAATGTAATAAGTAACTCTGCAATGTGATGAGCAAGCTAGAAATAACACCTGTTCCTTCTCTTGTTCAAGAAGGAACTGCAGATGCTGGAAAATCGAAGGTAGACAAAAATGCTGGAGAAACTCAGCGGGTGAGGCAGCATCTATGGAGCGAAGGAAATAGGCGACGTTTCGGGTCTCCCGAAACGTCGCCTATTTCCTTCGCTCCATAGATGCTGCCTCACCCGCTGAGTTTCTCCAGCATTTTTGTCTACCTGTTCTTACTTAATATTTTTTACCTTTCATCCTCAAACAGGCTGAACTCCCAAACTACCATGGTTTTCACACCATTGACTTTTATGTGGAGTGGTTATTATTTTAATGGCTTGCGTTCACCGAAAGTCAGAAACCAATAGTGAAATGTGTACAGGTCTCCCAAATTCGGGACGAAGGATTAGTTTAGTTTAAAGGTACAGCGCGGAAACAGGCCCTTTGGCCCACCGAGTCCGCGCCGGCCAGCGAAGATCTCGGCGGAAACCCACGGGGAGAACGTACAAACTCCGCACAGGCAGCACCCGTGGTCAGGATCGAACACGATTCTCTGGCGGGCGCTGTGAGGCAGTAGCTCTACCGTGCTGCCCAACAGTGAGAATTCATGGTACGCAAAGCTGCGCACACACAATGTTTGCAGCGATCTGTTGCCCTTGCCATGCAATGTGAAATAGTGGTGATAAAACAACATTTGTTTTTAATTGCGTTACCTTGGCTTTAACTTATCCAGTCAAGTATTGCCCCCCTCAAGCTGCAGTTTTAAATAGATAGCCGAGGGGTGAGTCTGGGAGCGTGGATAGTGACTTTAGTTTTATGGATGGCATTGCAGTACTCTGTAAGAACAATGCTACGTGAATCTCTGTTTAGCTCAAATCCGAAAGAGATCTGGACAAAATAAAAGGCTTCAAGCTGGAGGAACTTTGGTTGGAAGGGAATCCTCTTTGTGGAAACTTTCGGGATCAGGCTACCTACGTCAGGTCAGTAGAAGGACCTCCTGTTCTGCTTTCCTTTCGGGATGAGGCTTTGCCAATGGTGCTCACTGCATTCCTTCCCCCCCCCCCACCTCCCCCCCGGAGTATATCCCAATTTAAAACTAATTTACTCCTCACCAATGTGTTTACTTTGTATAGCAATGGAGCTGACAAAGTTCACTATTATCATCATTTATCCAGTATATGTGTACAGGTAGATAATGCTGGCGATTGCTAAATTGAAAGTCAATATTTTTCCCACCAGGTCTGATCTGCAGATGGTTTAGAACTTTTTGAAAGCATTTCCTATTTTCAAAATCAATTAGATCTGATGATGAAAACACAGATTAGTATCTAATTCTCCATTTTTGGGGGGCAAATTGTGAAGAACTGCATTCTAAAGAAGTTGTAGTTTGTACTTCATTTTCCTGGTTCCTGGTTAAAACGGATAAAGTGTTGAGGTTGGAGGCTGCAAAGGCTTGTGGAAGTGTCGTTTATCAGAGCTCCCTGGCAGTCGACTCCTTGCATAGCTGTAAAAAGCTCTGAATGCTCTCAAAAGCCAATGGTCACACGAATGAATCAACTCTTACTTTGGCAAGCCTGTGACAAATTTTACACATCAACGACTTTTTATATTTGTACGTATAAAAGAAGACTCGGGGCCACCATGCGCAATGGTCATTGACATCTGAAGTGGATCGACATTCTTCCTTGTGGCCAGTGAAGAAGGCTGGTTAGCCAGTGACGGGTAAGATTCCTCCAGAGAGGGACAACCTAAGACAGGCACAGCCGTGCATTGGCCTTCAAAGCAGAGGGGTGATCATGTGGCTTTGGTACATTCTTGGCTTTTGCAACTGCTCTGAGAGTCTGACCAGTTGAGCCGTCTTCCCCGGCAGATCGGCCAGAGAGAGAATATTTCACGCAACGCCTGCAGCCTCAAGTTTTGACAATTAAACGACAAGCTGGAGCAACAACATTTATCTTTTTAATCTGCCTTTGCGAGGAAAATTCAGAGGCATAGCACCATTAATTTTGCACAATGTTGGTAACTTAATTTTAAATAAGATCGATAAAGGCAATCGAATAATTCTTTGGACAGCAGTTCTTCAATCTGCCCTCTTATCTCCCACTGCCTTCCACATCCTCTTGTTCATGCTCCTTAACCTCTCGCCCCATCCCTTATCGAGGCCTTTTTTAGAAATCATTTTCTAGATTTGCCACCCAGTTTTTGCTTTTGTTTGCTCCCTGTGTGTTTACAGTGTTCATTTCAACGCAATTAGTAACTGGCACTGTGGTGATCTCACACTGCCTTAATCCCTCTCCCTTCCCAATCCTAACTAATCATCTCTTTTTCCAACATTGATCCTGTACACTATCACCCGTGTTCAGGTGAGTGTCAGCGCGGTAAGTAAATGGAAACTAAATGTGAATGAGACTGGAGGCAGTGCTGCTTCTCGTTGGCCCACGCAGGCTGGCTTACTAATTTTACATTTGTCTGAGACGGTCCTAACCGCCACTGCAGCTAAATTGACCACTTCCAAACAGAATATTCACTGGTTCATTTTGGCAAATTGCAGGCTCCTGGGTTGGTGAGGAGCGGTGTGAATAATTATTCTGCTACGCTACATATTCGAAACCCATTGAGAATGCTAGACTAGAGGGTCCGAAATATAGAGAGAGGTTGAGCAGGCTGGGACTCTGTTCCTTGGAGCGCAGGAGGATGAGGGGTGATCGTATAGAGGTGTATACGATCATGAGAGGAATAGATCGGGTAGAGAGTCTCTTGCCTAGAGTAGGTGAATAGATGACCAGAGAATGGGTTTAAGCTGAAGGGGAAAAGATTTAATAGGAATCTGAGGGGTGACTTTTACAAACAAAGGGTGGTGGGTGTACAGAACAGGCTGCCAGAGAAGGTAGTTGAGGCTGGGACTATCCCAACATTTAAGAAACAGTTAGACAGGTACATGGATAGGACAGGTTTGGAGGGATATGGACCAAACGCGGGCAGATGGGATTGGGACATATTGGCCGGTGTGGGCAAGTGGGCCGAAGGGCCTGTTTCAACACTATATCACTCTATGAATAGAATAGAATGATTTGAATGCTGCAAATGAGGATTTTAATTCTGCCCACGAGAATGGAAGATAAATCTGTGCTGATTATTTTTCTCCCCTTCATTCCACCACTGTAAATTGCTTCATGGATTTGAGGCCTTTGGAAATGGTTTTAATGTAGCCCAAATAGACCAACTAAAAGCTCTCTGCCATTGTAGGCTAAAGTGCTGTGAAACCTTTCAATAGATTTTCTGCAATTTGGGGGCTTTAGGTATTTTTAAATGATCTATCATGGATGTCTTGAATCAGCACTCACTTCTAACAAAGCCTCCCAAATCCTGACTGTTTCTTCTAGTAGCTATCTCATGCAGCCTCGGATGTGCAGAATGATGCTGCTGCAATATTCTAAAGGTCTTCACCAGCTAGGTGATTATGAGGAGACTCTCCACATATCTCAATAGATTATTCTCAGTTCAGTTTACTGTCACGTGTACCAAGGTACAGTGAAAAGCTTTTGTTGCGTGCTATCCAGTCAGCGGAAGGACAATGCATGATTACAAGCAAGCCATTTACAGTGTACAGATACACCATAAGGTCATAAATGATAGGAGCAGAATTAGGCCATTCAGCCCTTCAAGTCTGCTCTGCCAGTTAATCATGGCTGATCTATCTCTCTCTCCAAACCCCATTTTCCTGCCTTCTCCCTAAACCCCTGACACCCGCACTAATCAAGAATCTATCAATCTGTGCTTTAAAAATATCTGTTGACTTAGCCTCCATAGCCACCTGTGGCAAAGAATTCCACAGATTCACCATTTCTGACTAAAGAAATTCCTCCTCATCTCCTTCCGAAAGGAACGTCCTTTAATTCTGAGGCTGTGACCTCTGGTCCTAGACTCGCCCACTAGTGGAAACATCCTCTCCACATCCACTCTATCCAGGCCTTTCACTATTTGGTACGTTTCAATGAGGTCCCCCATCATCCTTCTAAACTCCAGCGAGTACAGGCCCAGCGCCGACAAACGCTCATCATATGTTGACCCAGTCATTCCTGGGATCGTTCTTGTAAACCACTTCTGGATCCTCTCCAGAGACAGCACGTCCTTCCTCAGATATGGGGCCCAAAGGGAATCTCGTTTAGTGCAAAAGAGTGAGGGAGCAGCCTGAGATCTGTTGGTTTAAATAGTTAACGGGAAGTTACTTTGCTCTGGACTGTCAGAGCATGCAGAGCTAGAACAAGATGGCCTTTATTTAAACTATAACTAAAAGCTCCCTGAAACCTAAGGAGACCACCACATCAGTGTGAACAGCAACACCAACAAGGATTCTAGCATAACACACGCTGCTGGAGGAACAGCGGGTCAGGCAGCATCTACGGAGTGAGTGGACAGGTGATATTTCGGGGCATTCTGTGTAGCTTGGTGGTTCTATTTAATGTCACGTCTTGCCACCAAGCCAAGTAGTTAAATGACTCTCTTAATTTAGTGTGTGGGACCTGATTTCCCCACTGGAGCATGATCAGTGTGATCTTCAGAACAGTTCTGGCCATTTTGTACACGTCACCCCTCGTCTAGTAAACAGTCTAAAGAGTTCTCTCAATTGAGGAAAAAGGGTTCTTTGGTCTTGAGCATGGAGCCAGTAGACATGTAATTCAGGTGAAGGAAGGAACTGCAAAGATAGACACAAAAAGCTGGAGTAACTCAGCGGGTCAGGCAGCATCTCTGGAGAGAAGGAATGGGTGACATTTTAGGTCTTCAGACAATCAGTTGGCATCCAGTGGGGTCTGTGTGTGTGACTGAGCTGCGGTGGAGAGGGGAGGGGAAGGGGGCTTGTCGGCTGGGAATTGACTGTGGGGCCACTCTGACCTTTGGCAATGTTTTGATGGAACTTTCCTCGCCAATTTTAAAAACTGTTACTTTGTTTCACTTCTCTCCTTTGCAATGTTTGACAGTTCGGTCAGGGAAAAATTTCCAAAGCTGCTCAGACTGGTGAGTACATTGCTGGCGGGTTTCTGTAGATGAATGATGGATTTGAGGCATTGCCCAGAGTTGGGAGTCAGTTAGTGGTGGAGTGGGTGGAGCTAACACTTCAAACATCACAACGCTGACAGGGTAACGAGGAGATCTTGATTTGTTCTTTGAATTTAGAAATTTGAATTTAATCATTTAATTTTAAATCTGCTTCTACTTTAGTGCAAACTCCATTTTTTACACTGAGCGGAAACAGGCCCTTCGGCCCACCGAGTCCGCACCGACCAGCGATCCCTGTACATGAACAGTATCCTATACACAACATTTATACCATGCCGATTAACCTACAAACCTGTATGTCTTTGGAGTGTGGGGGGGAAACCGAAGATGTTGGAGAAAACCCACGCAGCTCACGGGGAGAACGTGCAAACTCCATGCAGACAGTAGTCGGGATCGAACCCGGGTCTCTGGCACTGTGAGGCAGAAACTCTACCACTGCGCCACCAATAGGAATTTGCACATTATCCCAGTGACAGCGTGAGCTTCCTCCGGGTGCTCCGGTTTCCTCCCACATCCCAATGACGTGCAGGGTTTGTAGGTTAATTGGCCCCTTGTAAATTGCCCCTTAATGTGTAGGAAGTGGATGAGAAAGTGAATGAATACGGAACTACTGTGATCAATGGCCGGCATGGACTTGGTGGGCCGAAGGGCCCGTCTCCATGCTGTATCACTAATCTCTTAAAAAGTAACGTTGGAATGTAATTAGACTTTTAAACCTAATGTTTCAAAGCAGGATGAAATCATCTTGGTGACTTTGTAAACAAAATAGTCAAGAACCTAGTGTGGCACAGCTAGAAAACCCATTGCTTCATGGCTCCAGTGATCTAGGTTCAATCCTGACCTCTGGATGTTTGTGGAGTTTGCAGGCTCTCCCTGTGACCACGTAGTTTCCCCCTGGGTGTTGCCACATCTGAACAATGTGCTGGTTGGTAGGTTAAATGGCCACTGTATATTGCTACGTGGTAGAATCTGGGGGCATTTCATGGGAATGTGGGAAGGATATCAAGTGTTGGAGACGGACACAAAATGCTGGGGTAACTCAGCGGGACAGACAGCATCTCTGGAGAGAAGGAATGGGTGCCCCCCTGGGCCGAAACCCTTCAGACTGAAGAAATCTTCTGATATAAAGGGTTGGGACAGGTTCTTAACAGGTGCTTGGGGCTAGGTCTTTGGAGCGCAGAAGGTTAAGGGGGGACTTGATAGAGGTCTTTCAAATGATGAGAGGGATAGACCGAGTTGACGTGGATAAGCTTTTCCCATTGAGAGTAGGGAAGATTCAAACAAGAGGACATGACTTGAGAATTACGGGACAAAAGTTTAGGGGGAACATGAGGGGGAACTTCTTTACTCAGAGAGTGGTAGCTGTGTGGAATGAGCTTCCAGTGGAAGTGGTGGAGGCAGGTTCGATTTTATCATTTAAAAATAAATTGGATCGGTATATGGACGGGGAAGGAATGGAGGGTTATGGTCTGAGTGCAGGTGGATGGGACTAGGGGAGAATACGTGTTCGGCACAGACTAGAAGGGCCGAGATGGCCTGTTTCCGTGCTGTAATTGTTATATGGTTATATAGGTTCGGTGTAAAGATAGGTGGGTGCCAGCATAGATTTGCCGGGCCGTTCACAGTTTCATTGCATTACCTTTGTCAGGGTTCCCAATAGAATGAGCATTTAATAGTTGAAGTACTGAGGTTCTGCAGCAATGGTCGATTCTCCAGACTGACTCTGGGCTTTCTTCACACAGGACGGCCATGACCTTCCGCCTCCAATTTCCTTTGACGTTGAAACACCGACCACACTTCCTTCTTGCAAGGTACGATGTTAATGCACTGAAGGTAGACACAAAAAGCTGGAGTAACTCGGCAGGACAGGCAGCAGCATCTCTGGAGAGAATGAATGGGTGACGTTTCGGGTCGAGACCCTTCTTCAGACTGTAGAGGTTTTGTTTTAGTTTAGTTTCACAATCACAATCATACTTTATTAGCCAAGTATGTTTTGCAACATACGAGGAATTTCATTTGCCATACAGTCATACAAATAGAAACAGAAACATAGACAATAGGTGCAGGAGTAGGCCATTCGGACCTTCGAGCCTGCACCGCCATTCAATATGATCATGGCTGATCATCTAACTCAGTATCCTGTACCTGCCTTCTCCCCATACCCCCTGATCCCTTTAGCCACAAGGGCCACATCTAACTCCCTCTGAAATAAAAAGGCAACAGAACACACAAAATACATTTTAACATGAACATCCACCACATTGACTCCTCCACATTCCTCACTGTGATGGAAGGCGAAAAAAAGCTCCTGCATCGGGGGATCTCAGCTCCCCCGTGCTGCCTATCGAACCCCGCGTCGGGGCTGGTCGAACCTCTGCATCGTTGGAGCTCCCGACATCCACAGTCTCTCCCAAGACTGCGATCTCACGGTGGTAAAGTCCACAGTTGGAGCGATCCCAGGCTGGGAGAGGCGGCCAATCTCTACCTCACCGGGACGTCCGTGGCCGATCGATGGGTGGAATTTGACCCCTGCGGTAGGGCTCAAAGTCAGTGCAAGGAGGCCTCCAGCTCCATCGATGGTAGACCGGAGATGCCATCCGGAAAATAATCGCATCTCCGGGAAGATAAGAAACTGAAATAAAAAGTTTCCCGACCCCCACATAAAACAAACTGGAGAACATTTACACGAACTTTTAACACGCACTACAAAAAAAACAAGAAACAGACAGACCGTTGGCGGGGCTGCCACTCGTGCGGCGCCCCTAGTGACACAGCGCGGAATCAGGCCCTTCATCCCACCGAGTCTGTGCTGACCAGCGATCTCCGCACATTAACACAAGCCAACGCACACTAGGGACAATTTATATTTACACCAAGTATACAAACCCAAGCCAATTAACCTACAAACCTGCACGTCTTTGGAGTGTGGGAGGAAACGAAATATCTCGGAGAAAACCCGGTGTCACGGGGAGAACGTGCAAACTCCATACAGACAGCACCCTTAGTCGGTGTCTGAACCAGTCTGAAGAAGGGTCTCAACCCAAAACGTCACCTATTCCTTTTCTCCAGAGATGCTGCCTGACCTGCTGAGTTACTCCAGCTCTTTATGTCCATTAGCACTTAAGTAGTAACACGTGCATCGTAAGTCACTTGGGGGGGGGGGGGGGGGGGGGGGGGGCTGGGGGAATCTATAAGTATATATGGTTTCATTATTTCACTTCTTGCAAAAAAAGAATAGTTAGAAGTGCTCATGTTAACTACTCAAGAGTCTTGGATGATCTGTTGTGCTCTATTAACCTGCGGTTTGCTTGTCATTAACAGGGCAGTTACTTTGGTACAGAGGAAATCAAGGTCATTGTGACACGTTTCATTCAGCAGTAAGTAGCCTTGAGCTCAGGTGAACATTGCACGGCGATCAAAATAAATTATAGAATGTGTCTAAGAATCTCTGCTAAAAGCCACTGCTGCTTTATCGTACAATTATTTTTACTGGCCAGAAATCCGATATCAATACAATGCTACACTTGTCGCTTTACCTCCCCCCTTGACTCCATTCAAGGACCCAAGCAGTCTTTCCAGGTGCGGCAGAGGTTCACCTGCACCTCCTCCAACCTCATCTATTGCATCCGCTGCTCTAGGTGTCAGCTGCTCTACATCGGTGAGACCAAGCGTAGGCTTGGTGATCGTTTCGCCCAACACCTCCGCTCGGTTCGCAATAACCAACCTGATCTCCCGGTGGCTCAGCACTTCAACTCCCCCTCCCATTCCGAATCCGACCTTTCTGTCCTGGGCCTCCTCCATGGCCAGAGTGAGGACCACCGTAAATTGGAGGAGCAGCACCTCATATTTGCTTGGGCAATTTGCACCCCAGCGGTATGAACATTATTGACTTCTCCAATTTCAGGCAGTCCTTACTGTCTCCCCCCCTTCTCAGCTCTCCCTCCGCCCACTCGCTCCACCTCTTCCTTTCTTCTTCCCGCCCCCTCCTCACCCTCACATCAGTCTGAAGAAGGGTTTCGGCCCCAAACGTTGCCTATTTCCTTCGCTCCGTAGATGCTGCCGCACCCGCTGAGTTTCTCCAGCATTTTTGTCTGCTTTCGGTACAATACTTATCACTTTCATCAGAGAGCATGAGTACTACCAGTCACAACTTCAACTTCAGCAACTGTGTGGTACACATTCGCAATAACTAACTAGATCTTTAAGAAGGAACTGCAGATGCTGGAAAATCGAAGGTAGACAAAAATGCTGGAGAAATTCAGCGGGTGAGGCAGCATCTATGGAGCGAAGGAAATAGGCAACGTTTCGAGTCGAAACATTGCCTATTTCCTTCGCTCCATAGATGCTACCTCACCCGCTGAGTTTCTCCAGCATTTTTGTCTAACTAACTAGATCTATTATCTAGACATGTTTTGATGTTTGTTCCTGTTCAGCATTCTTCAGTCCAGCATTTTCCAGTCTTCACCTATTCAGCTTTATTGTTAGAACTCAGACAACCTGCAGGCTGTAGCCTTTTGTACTAGGCTATATTATAGAATGGGTCTGTTTTAAAGAATGGGGGGGGGGGGGAATAAAATAAAAATAAAAATCTGCTATTTTTCAAATCATGCGTCCGGTAATTACCGGCTTTTTAATTTTAATTTTACTTTTCCCCCCATTCTCTAAAACAGGTGATGCACAGGTCTATTTCGTGCATCTATCACCTGTAAAAGGAATAGGTCACTTCAGTAAAACGCTTGTTCACTCTGCTTGTCATCACTTGCAGGTACTACTCTGTATACGATTCGACGGACAGGCAGGGACTGCTAGATGCTTATCATGATACGGCCTGCTGCTCGCTGAGTATCCCCTTTACACAACAGAACCCCGCCAGGTTAGTCCACTGCTGAACAAACCATTTTAGAATTGAAGTGATGGGAGAGGAGGTTGTCCACGATGGGCAAGAACACCTTTGCCATCGTTCACACATGGCGGTCCAATTTTCACAGACGTGTAAATGCTCAGGAAAGGAATATGGAGCAAGTTTAGTTTAAAGATACAGCGCTGGAACAGGCCCTTCGGCCCACCGAGTCCACACTGACCAGCGATTCCCACACACTAACACTATCCCACACACACTAGGGACAATTTACACTTATGCCAAGCCAATTCACCTACAAAACTGTACGCCTTTGGAGTGTGAGAGGAAACTCCATTTTCCTTGGAGCAGAGGAGACTGAGAAATGTGCAAAATTAATGGGGGGGGAAATGGGGTTGTTGATCAGAAACTTTTTCCCATAGTGTAGGTTTAATTTAGCGATACAGCATCGAAACAGACCCTTTGCCCCCCCCCCCCCGAGTCCACACCAACTCGTTCACATTAGTTTCGTGTTATCCCACTTTCTCATCCACTCTACTTATAAGGTACAATTTACAGAGGCCAATTAACCTACAACCCCGCACATCATGGGGATGTGGGAGGAAACCGGAGCACCCAGAGGAAACCCACATGGTCACAGAGAACATGCAAACTCTATAAATATACACACACACACACGTACACACGCACGTACACACACACACACACACGCGCACGCACGTACACACACACACACACACGTACGCACATGCGCGCACACAAACACACACGTACGCACATGCGCGCACACGCACACACACACGCGCGCACGCACGTACACACACGCGCGCACGCACGTACGCACACACACGTACGCACATGCGCGCGCACAAACACACACGTACGCACATGCGCGCACACGCACACACGTACGCACATGCGCACACGCACACACACACACACGTACGCACTTGCGCACACACACGTACACACACACACGCAGGCGCACGCACGTACACACACACACGTACGCACATGCGCACGTACACACACGTACACACACACACACACACACACACACACACACACACACACACACACACACACACACACACACACACACACACACACCTGAGGTCATGATTGAACCCTGGTCTCTAGTGCTGTGAGGCAGCAGCTCTACCAGCTGTGCCAATGTTGCTGGATGGTAGAGTTTATGGTGGAGATGATGAGGTTTAGAGGGGATCTGGGGAAGAATTATTCTTTACTCAGAGCGGTTGAAACCCACAGAACGCTCTGTGAGTGGATCGTGGAGATGGAAACTATAACAACATCTGTGGAATTCTCTGCCACAGAAGGTAGTTGAGGCCAGTTCATTGGCTATATTTAAGAGGGAGTTAGATGTGGCCCTTGTGGCTAATGGGATCAGGGGGTATGGAGAGAAGGCAGGGATGGGATACTGCGTTGGATGATCAGCCATGATCATATTGAATGGCGGTGCAGGCTGAAAGGGCCGAATGGCCTACTCCTGCACCTATTTTTTATGTTTGATGATGTCTGGGCATGCGCTTGAATAGACAATAGGTGCAGGAGTAGGCCATTTGGCCCTTCGAGCCAGCACCGCAATCACCAAATAGTTTCTTGCTATTGAGGGAGTGCAGCCTAGGTTCACCAGGTTAATTCACGGGATGTCGGAACTGACATATGATGAAAGAATGGATCGACTGGCCTTGTATTCCTGGAACTTAGAAGGATGAGAGGGGATCTGATAGAAACATATAACATTCTTAAGGGACTGGACAGGCTAGATGCAGGAAAATGTTTCCCTATGTTGGGGGAGTCCAGAACCAGGGGTCACAGTTTAAGAATAAGGGGTCGTCCATTTTGGACTGAGATGAGGAAAAACTTTTCGAGCCAGTACCGTCATTCAATAGGATGATGGCTGATCATCCAGAATCAGTACCCCATTCCTGCTTTCTCCCCATATCCCTTGATTCCCTTAGCCCTAAGTACTGTATCTAACTCTCTTGAAAACATCCAGTGAGTCGGCCTCCACTGCCTTCTGTGGCAGAGAATTCCACAGATTCACAACTCTCTGGGTGAAAAGGTTTTTCCTCAGTCATCTCAGTCCTAAATGGCCTCCCCCTTATTCTTAAACTGTGTGACCCTTGTTTTCATGCTGATCTATCTTTTCAACCCCATTCTCCTGCCTTCTCCCCATTTGTATATTTCTACAGGGCTACAGTGATGAAAAATATTATTTAGGTGCAACTGTTATCTCAGTCATACATTAATGTCCTACATTTTGTCCTGTCTCTAAACAGGAGCAGTCTGGGAGAATATTTCAAAGAAAGCCGAAATGTGAAGAGGCTCAAAGATCCAAGTAAGAAAACTGCTTTATATCTCATGTTCCAGTATTTCACCATGATTGCCGCTGCTGTAGACATGTGATGTGGAAACAGGCCCTTCAGCCCACTGATCACCCGAACGGCTAGCTCTCTCCTACACGCACAAGGGGAAGTTTACCATTTTACTGAAGCTAATTAACCCACAAACCCGCACGTCTTTGGAGTGTGGGAGGAAACTGAAGCACCCGGAGAAAACCCATGCGATCACAGGGAGAGGGTACAAAGTCCGTTCAGACAGCGCCCGTAGTCAGGATCGAACCCAACTCTACTGCTGCGCCACTGCTGCTCTTGTTTTTTTTTAAACTTTGGCATAGTCCCTGCCTCAGCTTGTTCCATACACCCACCTTTTGTGTGAAAAGGTTACCCTTCAGGTTCCTATTATATCTTGTGTTTAAGAAGGAACTGCAGATGCTGGAAATCGAAGGTACACAAAAATGCTGGAGAAACTCAGTCTGAAGAAGGGTTTCGGCCCGAAACGTTGCATATTTCCTTCGCTCCATAGATGCTGCTGCACCCGCTGAGTTTCTCCAGCATTTTTGTGTACCTCCTATTTTATCTTTTCCCCTTCACTTTAAACATATGTCCTCTGGTCCTCGATTCCCCTACTCTGGGCAAGAGGCTCAAGGAATCATCCCCAATCAGTATCCTCAACGGAATCAAGGGATATGTGGAGAAAGCAGGAACGGGGTACTGATTCTGGATGATCAGCATGACCATAATGAATGGCGGTGCTGGCTCGATGGGCGGAATGGCCTACTCCACCTTTTTTCTATATTTCAAGGGGGTACCTACTGAATTGAAACTTAGGGAATAGTGAATGACCTGGATGGAGTGAATGTGGAGAGGATGTTTCCATTCGCGGGAGAGTCTAGGACCAGAGGCCACACCCGCAGAATAAAAGGACGTAACTTTAGAAAGGAGATGAGGAGGAATTTCTTTAGTCAGAGGGTGGCGAATCTGTGGAATTCATTGCCACAGACGGCTGTGGAGGCCAAGTCAGTGGATATTGTTAAGGCGGAGATTGGCAGATTCTTGATTAGTGCGAGTGTCGGGGGTTATGGGGAGAAGGCAGGAGAATGGGGTTGAGAGGGAAAGATAGATCAGCCATGATTGAATGGTGGGTGTAGATGGGCCGAATGGCCTAATTCTGCTCCTAGAACATGAGAACTAGTCATTCATCCAAAGTATTCAGGCAAAATGATAAAATTCAGGGGGTCAATAGACTATAGGTGCAGGAGTAGGCAATTCGGCCCTTCAAGCTAGCACCGCCATTCAATGTGATCATGGCTGTGAATCAGTACCCCGTTCCTGCCTTCTCCCCATATCCCCGGACTCCACTATTTTTAAGAGAACCGGCCTCCACCGCCCTCTGAGGCAGAGAATTCCACAGACTCACCACTCTGTGAGAAAAAATGTTTCCTCGTCTCCGTTCTAAATGGCTGACCCCTTACTCTTAAACTGTGTGGCCCCTAGTTCTGGACTCCCCCAACATCGGGAACATGTTTCCTGCCTCTAGCGTGTCCAAACCCTTAACAATCTTATACGTTTCAATGAGATTGCCTCTCATCCTTCTAAACTCCAGAGTGTACAAGCCCAGCTGCTCCATTCTCTCAGCATATGACAGTCCCGCCATCCCGGGAATTAACCTACGCTGCACTCCCTCAATAGCAAGAATGTCCTTCCTTAAATTAGGGGACCAAAACTGCACACAATACTCCAGGTGTGGTCTCACTAGGGTGGTTGATATTAGTCACTTCTTGAGGCCGCTCTAACTGTAACGGCGACATCGATACCTGTGATGGACTGGGCAAAGTCCAGTACTCCCTGCTACTTCAAGCAGATGTTCTCACTGTGAAAACTCTGGCTGCTGCTGGTGGCGGGTCAGGAGATTACAATGAGCGAAACAGGCCTTCGAGTTGACCAACTTTCAGCACTTTTCCCCACTTACCTGCTGAGGCAGCAGTTTATGCTTTACAGAAGATATGAAGAAAAAAAGGGGTAAGGGTAAGAACAGTCAGCCATGGCTCAGTAAAACTATAAAGGATAGTATTCGGCTGAAGGCAAGGGCATATAAGGTAGCCAGAGATAGTGGGAGGGTAGAGGATTGGGAAGCATTTAAAGGTCAGCAAAAAATAACTAAGAGATTAATTAAGACGGGGAAAATAGACTATGAAAGGAATTTAGCGAACAACATAAAAACTAATAGTAAGAGTTTTTATAGCTATATAAAAAGAAAAAGGGTGGCTAAGGTGAACGTTGGTCCATTGGAGGGTGAGACTGGAGAGTTGTTGGTGGGGAACATGGAAATGGCAAAGGCATTAAACGAGTATTTTGTATCAGTCTTCACCATAGAAGACACAAAAAATATTCCAACGCTGGATAAACAGGGGGCGGTAGGAATGGAGGAGCTAAATACTATTAAGATCACCAAGGAGGTGGTATTAGGGAAATTAATGAGACTGAAGGAGGATAAATCCCCTGGGCCTGATGGATTACATCCAAGGGTCTTGAGGGAGATAGCGGTGGGGATTGTGGATGCATTGGTGATAATTTTCCAAAACTCCCTGGAGGCAGGAACGGTCCCAGTGGATTGGAAAATGGCCAATGTAACACCTATATTTAAAAAAGGAAGTAAACAGAAGGCGGGTAACTATAGACCGGTTAGTCTAACATCGGTGGTGGGTAAAATGTTAGAGACAATTATTAAAGAAACACTAACGGGGCACTTGGATAAACATGACTTCATCGGACAGAACCAGCATGGTTTTGTGAAGGGAAGTTCTCCACTGACCTGCTGAGGCAGCAGTTTATGCTTTACAGAAGATATTCACTTAATCAGGCAATTGACCCTGATCACGGTGGTTGAAACAATAATATTTCGTTTTTAGAAGAAAAAAACAAATAGTATTAAGCCTCCTCTCCTTGTTTGAATTGACTCATTCAGCTTCAAAGCAGGGAGAGTATTAAAACCAAGATACAATTCAGTGGCAGGATTGTAACAGCCCTGCTTGTCTAGCTCAAGTCCATCTGTAAATTTGTACTTGCCAGAAACCCGGTTCCCTTTTAACCATCGGATCTCGCAACACTTTCTAAACCCCCCCCCAGCCCTTTTAGAGAAGTTGCTTTAGATTTGATGGGAGTCTGCATCTTTCGGAGGATATATTTGCAGGCAATTGTGACAATCTTACCTGCCGTTTGTAGCCATGATAGAACAATCTGTAATCTTTCATTTATAATCTATCATTTGATAAGGGTAGGTTTGGGGTTTTTTTCTTTTCTCTTCCCTGGCAGACGCTGACTCAGACTAATCTTTGTTTTCTGCTCCCTGCTAGTCGGGCTGTCTTTGTTTGATCTCTGCATGCGAATATTAGCCCAGGGTGTGTTGTCTTTAGTCATCATGCAGTGGTTTAGCTTAGAGATGCAGCGCGGAAACAGGCCCTTCGGCCCACCGAGTCTACACAGACCAGCCATCCCCGCACATTCACACTATCCTACACACACTGGGGACAATTTACACTTCGAACCAAACTAACCTCCAAACCAAAGAGTACGTCTTTGGAGTGTGGGAGGAAACCGAAGATCTTGGAGAAAACCCACGCGGTCACGGGGAGAACGTACAAACTCCGTATAGACAGCGCCCGTAGCCGGGATCGAACCTGGGTCCCTGGTGCTGCAAACGCTATAAGGCAGCAACTCTACCGCTGCCCCCCCGGCATTTGGAAGATGTTCAAGGCCTTTATTTTGTTTCTCTGGCTGCGTGACACATACATGTTTTAATTGTGCATTAACCTGAACCATTTTGTCGACTAAAGAAAGCATTGAGCACAGGAGCAGAGGTTGACCAGGGTAAAAGCTGCACTTTGAGGCTGTGTTCAGCTATAATATATTATATAATATATAATATATAATGTGATGGTTGATAGGATCCTTGCCTTAACTCCACTTCTCCAAACTCTGCCTCAGTCCCGTGGAACAAAAAGCAGAACACCTTGGCCTTGAATTCATCCTTCATTGCCATTGAAGTAGAGAAATTCCAAGATCCGTTACCTGAACGAGTATTCGACATGCCCTCCCTCGTCTAACCCCTTACTGCAAAACTATGTCCTCCAATTATAGAGACACGAGGAACTGAAGAAGGGCCTCATCCCGAAACGTCACCTATTCCTATTCTCCAGAGAGGCTGCCTGCCTGCCTGCCCGCTGAGTTACTCCAGCTTTTTGTGTGTGTCTTCGGGATAAGCCAGCATTTGCAGTTCCTTCCTACACAAGGAACTGCAGATGTTGGTTAACAAAAGGAGACACAAAGTGCTGGAGTAACTCAGCCGCTCAGGCAGCATTTCTGGAGAACATGGACAGGTGACGTTTCAGGTCTGGACCCTTCTTCTGAAAAAAACAGAAACATAGAAAATACATGCATAGAAACATGGAAAATAGATGCAGGAGTAGGCCATTCAGCCCTTTGAGCCAGCACCGTCATTCAATATGATCATCCAAAATCAGGACCTCGTCCCTGCTTTTTCCACATATCCCTTGATTCTGTTAGCCCCCAAGAGCTAAATCTAACTCTCTGTTGAAAACATCCAGTGAATTGGCCTCCACTGCCTTCTGTGGCAGAGAATTCCACAGATTCACAACACCCTGCGTGAAAACGTTTTTCCTCATCTCAGTCCTAAGTGGCCGACCCCTTATTCATAAACTGTGACCCCTGGTTCTGGACTCCCCCAACATGGGGAACATTTTTCCTGCCTCGAGCCTGTCCAATCCTTTAAGAATTGTATATGTTGAATGGTTGTTGTTTTATATGATGGCTGAGCAGATGCAGACTGGCTGGAAGAAAATGTAGCTACTGACTGGCCAAAACTGCATGGGGTTACGTCCGTTTTTGAGATTGAGTGTGTGTCCCTCCCACCCCCTCCCCAGCTGGGATGCCCACTGACTCCAGCTTGAGAAAAATCGTATTTGAGGGTCTAATTTGCCCCTCAGCGCTGAACCCAAATCCTGGGAGTGCAGTCTGTCTGCTTGGGTGTGAGGTGACACCACCACTGCTCCTTTTAGAAGTGTAACCCCAGCTGAGAATTGCCAATGGCCTTTAACCTAACGGAGGTTATTGTACAAATCGCATGTGGTTGTGTCATTAAAGTCAGTTACCCGGGCGGGAGGCATTGTGAAGTCACTAAATAATCATAAAGGCGACATTGAATCATTAACTTTGTTCTGCACCCATTGCGTTGTTGGACTTTCCCACCATTGATATAAAACAGCAGCAAAACCGCCCAGAGTGAAGCGCTACACGGTGGTGCTACGGTATTTGCAGCATCACGGAGCCAGAGACCCGGGTTCCATCCTGACCACGGGTGCTGTGTGTACGGAGTTTGTACCTTCTCCCCGTGACCGCTTGGGCTTTCTTCGGGTGCCCCAGTTTCCTCCCACACTCCAAGGACGTACAGATTTGTAGGTTAATTGTCCTCGGTAAAATTGTGAATCATCCCTAGTGTGTGTGGGATATTGCTAGTGTGCTGGGGACCGCTGGTCGGTACGGATCCGGTGGGCCGAAGGGCCAGTTTCCACATTGTATCTCTAAACTAAACTAAACAAATCTTAAAAGCAAACAAGCGCACTGTGTTTGTAACCCTTGTTATATTTAGTGGTTGCAAAGCCGTCCTGCAAGCTGCTCTTTTGCCCGTACTGCCAGGTGAAGTGGTGCTTTCTCTCCATACGGGTGGTGAAAACCGCTCAGCACATCATGGGTGCCCCGCTCCCTGCCATGGCTGCCCTCCATCGCAAACGGTGTCTGAGACGGGCCGGAAAAATCATTAAGGGCCCCTCTCACCCCAACCATGGGCTATTTGCCCTCCTCCCATCAGGGAGGCGGTACAGGAGCCTCAGGTCTCGCACCAGCAGGCTGAGGAACAGCTTCTTCCAAAATACCATCACCCTGCTGAACTCACAGGCCTGACGCTAGCTATCTTTATACTCTTTTACCTGTATATATTTATTTGCCTATGTACTAGTTTAATTCATCCACATTGTACATATTGTTTTAACCAGTATTTTACTACCTTGCACTCTGATTAGATGCTAAACTGTATTTTGTTGTACCTGTACTCGTACTTGTGCAATGATCAAATCAAATATCCATCGCTATTCAACGGCATTATTCGTGGTCACTTGCACTCATACTTGCCACTGCTCTAGATGTTGTCGAGGGATTTGGAGAGACAATCATACAGCATGGAAACAGACAACAGACCCTTCGGCCCAACTTGCCCTCAGCGACCAACATTTCCCATCTACACCAGTCCCACCTGCCCCCGTTTGGCGCATATCCCTCTAAATCTATCCTATCCATGTACCTGTCTCAATGTTTCTTAAACATTGCAACACGGCAACAGCCTCAACTATCTCTTCCAGCTGCTCGTTCCATATACCCACTACCCTAGTGTAAAAAAAATAGTTACCCCTCGGGTTCCTATTCAATCTTTCCCCTCTCACCTTAAACCTCCGTCCTCTGCTTCTTGATTAATAGTCGTATTATTTTGTAATTCCACTTCTACCTGTGTGGATAACCGACTGTAAAGATCACAAGGCCATAAGTGATGGGAGTAGAATTAGGCCGTTCGGCCCATCCAGTCTAATCCACCACTCAATCTTGGTTTCTTGGTCCTCCAAAATATTCCAAATGGAATTTAAACTGGAGGTGGTTGATGGCTGATCTATCTCTCCCTCCTAACCCCAGTCTCCTGCCTTCTCCCCTGACACCTGTACTAATCGAAACTCTATCTCTGCCTTAAAAATATCCACTGACATGGCCTCCACAGCCTTCTGTGGCAAAGGATTCCGCAGATTCACCACCCTCTGGTTAACAAAATTTCTCCTCATCTCCTTCCTAAAAGAACGTCCTTTAATTCCGAGGCACTGCTCTAGGTTCAGGAATAGCTACTTCCCCACAGCCATCAGGCTATTAAACCTGGCTCGGACAAAACTGATTATTAATAACCCATTTTCTGTTATTTGCACTTTATCAGTTTATTTATTCATGTGTGTATATATTTATATTATGGTATATGGACACACTTATCTGTTTTGTAGTAAATGCCTACTATGTTCTGTGTGCTGAAGCAAAGCAAGAATTTCATTGTCCTATACAGGGACACATGACAATAAACTCACTTGAACTTGGCTATGACCTCTAGTCCTAGACTCTCCCATTAGATGTTTAAGAAGGAACTGCAGATGCTGGAAAATCGAAGATACACAAAATGAAACGTCAACCATTCCTTCTCCCCAGAGATGCTGCCTGCCCCGCTGAGTTACTCCAGCATTTTGTGTGTACCTTAAACTGAACCAAAGTTACCTTGGGTCCAAGGTAGACAAAAATGCTGGAGAAACTCAGCGGGTGCAGCAGCATCTATGGAGCGAAGGAAATAGGCAACGTTTCGTCCCGAAACGTTGCCTCCATAGATGCTGCTGCACCCGCTGAGTTTCTCCAGCATTTTTGTGTATCTCCCACAATTCCTCCACTTTGATGACCTGGAAAAGATCATCCACACATTTATCTCCTCCCGCCTAGATTACTGCAACTCCCTTTACACTGGCATCAGCCAATCTTCACTGTCCCGCCTGCAACTGGTCCAAAACGCCGCAGCGAGACTCCTGACGGTCACCCAAAAAAGGGACCCCATCACCCCGATCCTGGCCTCTCTCCACTGGCTCCCTGTGCGGTTCCGTATACATTTCAAGACCCTCCTCCATGTCTACAAAGCCCTCAATAGGCTTGCCCCCTCCTACATTAAAAGCCTTCTCACCCACCACTCCACCTCCAGGTCCCTCAGATCGGCCGACTTGGGGTTGCTGAATATCCCACGGTCTAGGCATAAGCTTAGGGGCGATCGACCGCTCCTTTGCGGTTGCAGCCCCTAGACTGTGGAACAGCATCCCCCTTCCCATCAGAACCGCCCCCTCCATCGACTCCTTTAAGTCAAGACTAAAGACTTATCTATACTCCCAAGCCTTTCCTGACGTCCACTGAGCGAGGGCTATATGTATATATGTATGTAGTTTGTTTGTTTATACTATTCTTATAACAAATGTAAAGTACTTTGGCCAACGAGAGTTGTTTTTTAAATGTGCTATATAAATAAATGTGACTTGACGACTTGATTAGATGAGAGGAATGGGCATCTGTGTTTAAGTGTGCGGCTGATTTTCTTTATTCACTGTTGTTGTTTTTTACCGCTGCTAGCACTACGGGCGAGGTTGTTGAAGCATACCAGGTTAAACGTCGTGGCCTTTCTGAACGAGCTCCCAAAGACGCAGCACGACACGGCTTCCTTCGTTGTGGACGTCAGCACACAGACAGTAAGTGACGAGCTGCACCACAGGCTCCTTGACTCGCTCCCCAGTACAACTCTTAAAACTTTGACATGGTAAAACTGCTCTTATCAGTGTCATTGATCAGTGTGGGCGGCCAGGGTGGTGCAGCGGTAGAGTTGCTGCCTTACAGCGCTTGCAGCGCTGGAGACCCGGGTTCCGTGCCGGCTACGGGTGCTGTCTGCACGGAGTTTGCACGTTCTCCCCGTGACCTGCGTGGGTTTTCTCCCAGATTTTCAGTTTAGACAATAGACAATAGGTGCGGAGTAGGCCATTCGGCCCTTCGAGCCAGCACCGCCATTCAATGTGATCATGGCTGATCATCCCCGATCAGTACCCCGTTCCTGCCTTCTTCCCATATCCCCTGACTACGCTATTTTTAAGAGCCCCATCTAGCTCTCTCTTGAAAACATCCAGAGAAACTGCCTCCCCATAACCTCTGAGGCAGAGAATTCCACAGACTTCCTCCCGCACTCCAAAGATGTCCAGGTATGTGGGCAAATTGGCTTGGTAAATGTTTTGTTTTTTTAATTGTCCCTCGTGTAAGATCGTGTTGATGTGCGGGGGTTGGTGCGGACCCGGTGGGGCGAGAAGGGCCTGTCTGTGGAATTCTCTGCCTCAGAGGGCGGTGGAGGCCGGTTCTCTGGATACATTCAAGAGAGAGCTAGATAGGCCTCTTAAAAATAGCGGAGTCAGGGGATATGGGAAGAAGGCAGGAACGGGGTACTGATTGGGGATGATCAGCCATGATCACATTGAATGGCGGTGCTGGCTCGAAGGGCCAAATGGCCTACTCCTGCACCTATTGTCTATTGTGTATTGTTTCCGCGCTGTATCTCTAAACTGAACTGAACTGCTCGCCCAGATACCATGAAACGTTGAGAGTGACTGCACCAACACCTCCCATGCAACATAATGCACCACACAAAATGACAACTTTTTCCTTTCTGTTTCAGAACACGCTGCTCTGTTTTACTGTGCACGGTGTTTTCAAAGAAGGTGCGTGCATTTGCTCGCTTCAGCCTGGTAGAAATGTTTAATTAAAAAAAATTCAAGCCCTTGCAATGTCAAATCTCCAAACTAAACAAAAACGTTATTTTATCCGCAGTCGACAGTAAATCGAGGGAGTCCGTGAGGGCCTTCTCGAGGGTGTTCGTTGCCGTGCCTGCTGGGAACGCAGGGTAAGTCTGTAAATAATCGTTCTCTCCCAGTGAGCTGTGGCATAGCTATTTAACTTGGACCGACTCCCCTCACCCCCCCCCCCCCCCCCCCCCCCCCCCACTCTTTGCACATCCCCAATCCTTTCCACATGTTTCATGTATCTTGTGTTTTACGACTGTTGGCAGATTAATTTCCCTCCTGGGATAAATAAAGCTCTATCATCTCGTATGTAGCACAGAACTAAAAGCAGGCAGAAGATGAATGAGATATCTACGGTAGATGCATTGAAGATGACACCTTCAAATGCTGACGTTATAAGTTCAAAAGTGATAGGAGCAGAATTAGGCCATTCGGCCCATCAAGTCTACTCCGCCATTCAATCGTGGCTGATCGATTCCTCCCTCTCAACCCCATTCTTCTGCCTTCGCCCCATAATGTCCTGACACCCACACGAATCATTGGGCAGCACGGTGGCGCAGCGGTAGAGTTGCTGCCTTGCAGCGCCAGAGACCCGCGTGCCATCCCGACCACGGGTGCTGCCTGTGCGGAGTTTGTACGTTCTCCCCGTGACCCAGTGGGTTTTCTCTGAGATTTTCGGTTTCCTCCCAACACTACAAAGATGTACAAGGTTTGTATTGATTTGGCTTGGTATGGGTGTAAATTGTCCCTAGTGTGTGTAGGGTAGTGTTAATGTGCGGGATCGCTGGTCGCTGCTGGCCAAGGGCTTATTTACGCGCTGTATCTCTATACAAAACTAAACTAATCAAGAATCTATCTCTCTCTGCCTTAAATATATCCACAGCCTTCTGTGGCAATGAATTCCACAGATTCACCACCCTCTGACTAAAGAAATTCCTCCTCGTCTTGCTCAAGGAACGTC
This sequence comes from Amblyraja radiata, assembly GCF_010909765.2. Taxonomy (NCBI): domain Eukaryota; kingdom Metazoa; phylum Chordata; class Chondrichthyes; order Rajiformes; family Rajidae; genus Amblyraja; species Amblyraja radiata. The sequence goes on along the minus strand of NC_046000.1, from coordinate 6,005,500 downwards.
CTTTAATTTTGAGGCTATGGCCTCTGGTCCCAGACTCTCCCACTAGTGGAAACATCCTCTCTGTTATTTCTCCACCATTTCGAGTCGTAGAGTTGTACAGCACGGAGACAGGCCCTTCAGCACAACTCTTCCATGCTGACCAAGATGTCCATCTCAGCCCACATTTGACCCCAAACCCACTGACCCTCCCATCCATGTACCTGCCCAAACGTTGTTATTGTACCTGCCTCAACCATCTGTTCTGGCAGCTCATTCCATATACACACTATCCTCTGAGTGAAATAGTTGCCCCTCAGGATTCTAATAAATCTTTCCCTTCTCGCGTCATCTTGTGCCCTTTAAGTTCGCAGTTGTTGAAAATGTTAGAGTCTTAACTTGACCATTAAGGTTCACTGTCCTGGCGGGCAGTGCTGGGTTGGAGTTACAGGTGTGGGCCTGGCCTGGCCAGGCGATGTTGGTGGTGGACACACAATGCTGGAGTGACTCAGCGTAACAGGCAGCACCTCTGGAGAGAAGGAATAGTTGAAGAAGGGTCTCAACCTGAAACGTCACCCATTCCTTCTCTCCAGAGATGCTGCCTGTCCCGCTGAGTTACTCCAGCATTTTGTGTCTATCGTCGATTTAAACCAGCGGATGTTGCTGGTGGTGTTGCACTGAATGCCTCCCTGTTCCCTCTGCTCCCCTCAGGCTGTGCATTGTGAACGACCAGCTTTTCATCAGGAACGCTACCACGGAGGAGATCCGCATGGCCTTTGTGACCCCCGCGCCCACGCCGTCCAGCAGTCCCGTGCCCACCCTCACCGCTCCCCAACAGGAAATGCTGCAGCTTTTCTCACAGCAGTCGAACATGAACATAGAGTGGTCGCAGAAGTAAGTGTTCCACACCAGCTTCCCTAACTTGCTTTCCCCGTCATCTGCTCTCCCCGTGACGTTAAGACCAAGTCAAGTCCACTAAGGTGGTAGAGCTGCTGCCTCACAGCAGCAGAGCCCCGGGTTCGTTGCTGATTGTCTCTGTATGGAGTTTGCACGTTCTCCCTATGCAGTTTCCTCCCACACTCCAAAGACGTACAGGTTCCTAGGTTTGGTAAGTTGTAAAATGATCCCTCGTGTGTGTCGGTTAGTGTACAGGGTGATCGCTTGGTTGGTTCTTGGTTTCTTGGTCCTCCAAAATATTCCAAATGGAATTTAAACTGGAGGTGGCTTGCAGGTTAATGTGTCTCTGCAAATTGCATGCAATGTATAGGGAGTAGAAGTGAAAGTGGGATAACAGAAGCAGTGTGAACATATTATCAATGGTCAACGTGGACTCGGTGGGCCAAAGGGCCTGTTTCCATGCTGTTGCTCTGAACTAAAACTAAAGTTGGGGAAGAGGGGACATTTTTCTTAAACCCTCCCTCCCTTGCACAGCAGGTTGTTAGGGTCTAGATACATTCCCGGAATGGTGGCTGGAAGCCGATATCAGGTGGTGATTGCAGGTGCAATCCAGGAGACTGGTTTGCAAGCTACAAGTAAAAGACTAAAGGGCCTGTCCCACTTACGTGATTTTTTTCGGCGACTTGCCGGCACCCGTCATAGTGGCAGCAGGTCACCGAAAATGTTCAACATGTTGAAAATCCAGCGGCGACCAGAGAAAGGTACGACTCTTTGGGTGACTACTCACCACCATACAGGCATCAGGTGAGTATGGTCAGGTGAATATGCAGCCGATATGGCCTAGTGGCGGGATATCCAAGATGCTCAAAGTCAAGCTCTTGCAGTCCGCAGTCCTCCCTACAGCCCTCTATGCCAGCGAGGTGTGGAAAATCAATATGAAGATGAAAAGGAAATTGGATGCATTCCAACAACGCTGCTTGAGGAAGATCCTGAAGACTAGCTACAGAGACCACATCACAAATGAGGAGATCTATCAGGAAACTGCAACAAAGGCTCTCAGCCAGGACATAGAGGTATGCAGGATGAAATCTGCAGGACATGTACTCAGAATGTCACCAGAACGTGCACCTAAGATAGCAATGACCTGGCAACCTGACGGACCTGACGGAAAAGAGGCCGACCCAAACTCACATGGAGGCGAACATTCCCGAAGGGTTTGGAAGCCCGGGACGGAACCCTAACGAGGGTGGAAGATGTTGCACATGACCGACCAGAATGGCCAAACCTTGCTGCCCGATGCACTCAACAGTGTGGGAAGAACTAAGTGTAAGTAAGCTTGTGAGAGCAGAATGCACCATTTGCCCCACCAGGCTTCTCACTGAAGATAGACACAAAAATGTTGGAGTAACTCAGCGGGAACAGGCAGCATCTCTGGATAGAAGGAATGGATGACGTTTCCGGTCGGGAAATCTGAAGAAGGGTCTCGAAACGTCACCCACTCCTTCTATCCAGAGATCCCGCTGAGTTACTCCAGCATTTTGTATCTATCTTCGGTGTAAACCGGCATCCGCAGTTCCTTCCCACAAGAAAAGTCTTCTCACTGGGCCAGACATGAGCTATGATTCTGGGCTCCCCCTAGTCCTCAAGTTGCGGTGATAATTTAGTGTCTTCCACAGAGCCTCCGAGGGAACTATTCATCATCAGCATCTCGTAATCTGCATTAGCGACAACTAGTTAAATCCAGGCTCCAGTTATCACTATCTCTGCAGCACTGTCATTTACACATCCTGTTTCAGTATCAGACTGGGATAATCCCTTGAAGTGCCCTTAAGCAGAGGTGTAAATTGCACCATTGAAGGAGAACCAACACTATTTAGCCGCTGTCTGATGTACTTTGTAGGAAGGTAGACAAAAAATGCTGGAGAAACTCAGCGGGTGAGGCAGCATTTATGGAGAGAAGGAATAGGCGACATTTCGGGTAGAGACCCTGGAAGGGTGAGGTAGCATCTATGGAGAGAAGGAATAGGCGACATTTCGGGTAGAGACCCTGGAAGGGTGAGGTAGCATCTATGGAGAGAAGGAATAGGCGATGTTTCGGGTCGAGACCCTAGAAGGGTGAGACCCTTCTCGACCCGAAACGTCGCCTAGTCCTTCTCTCCATAGATGCTACCTCACCCGCTGAGTTTCTCCAGCATTTTTTGTCTACCTTCGATTTTTCTAGCGTCTGCAGTTCTTTCTTAAACAATACTTTGTAGGAAGGAACTGCAGATGCTGGTTTAACCCGAAGATAAGACACAAAAATGCTGGAGTAACTCAGCGGGGACAGGCAGTATCTCTGGATAGAAGGAATGGGTGACGTTTCGGGTCGGGATCTCTGTAGAAGGGTCACCCACGCCTTCTATCCAGAGATCCCGCTGAGTTACTCCAGCATTTTGTGTCTATAGAGTGAAACAGTGTGGATAACAGGCCCTTCGGCCCAACGTGGCCATGCCGGCCAAAATGTCCCACCCACCTGTCCGCCTTGTGTCCGTATCCCTCCAAACGTGTCCTTTTATCCATCTTTTGTCTGATGTACTCTGCTCAATCAGGAAACAAAGGGTAGTCCAAAACGGCCAGCACATTGGCTTTGAAGATAGACACAAAATGTTTTGGAGCCATTTTAACTCGGCAGGACAGGCAGCATCTCTGGAGAAAAGGAACAGGTGACGTTTCGGGCGGAGACCCTCTTTCAGACTTCGGTTTAAACCAGAATTCCTACACCCACTCCTTCTCTCCAGAGATGCTGCCTGACCCGCTGAGTTACTCCATCTTTTTGTGTCTATTTTCGGTAGACGAGGGGTGATCTAATAGAGGTGTGTAAAACCATGATCGGGTAGATGCACAGAGTCTCTTGTCCAGAGTAGGGGAATCGAGGACCACAGGACATAGGTTTAAGGTGAGGGGAGGAAAGATTTAATAGGAATCTGAGGGGTAACTTTTTCACACAAAGGGTGGTGGGTATATGCAATGTATGTAGTTGAGGCAGGAACTATCCCAACATTTAAGGGAGAGGATCTTGCAGAACTCTCGTTGGTGAGAGGAGAACTTCAATGTAGGCGTACCTTGAGGAGATGTTGCAGTGGAACGTACAACATGTGTCGGAAGAAACTGCAGGTGCTTGTTTACAACTGAAGATAGACATAAAAAGTAACTCAGCAGATCAGGCAGCATCTCTGGAGAAAAGGAATAGGTGACGTCTACATGGATAGGATAGGTTTAGAGGGATATGGGCCAAAGGCAGGCGTCGGACTAGTGTAGATGGGACATGTTGGTCAGTGTGTGCAAGTCGGGCCGAAGGGCCTGATTCCACGCTGTATCACTGACATTTCAGTTTGAGGCCCTTCTTCAAACACAATGAACTTCAGTGTAGCCTCGTTCGACTGTTTATAAATTGCCATTTGCAAATGAGACGGTGAGAAACCTCAGAGTTTGTGCTTCTTTTAGCCTTTAGTGTATGGCCGTTGGTGCCCCGGGTCTGTTTCTGCACGCTGTCTTGGTGCATCATGTGACTCTTTCTCACCCACTCCCTGCACATGGTAGCGCAACGGTAGAGTTGCTGCCTCACAGCGCCAGAAGACCCAGGATCCACCTCGACTACGGGTGCTGTATGTACGCAGTTTGTTCGTTCTCCCCGTGTCCTGCGTGGGTTTTCTCCGAGATCTTCGGTTTCCTCCCACACTCCAAAGACGTGCAGGTTTGCAGGTGAGCTGGCTTCGGTAAAATTGTAAATTATCCCAGGGACAATTTTACATTTGATACCAAAGCCAATTAACCTACAAACCTGTACGTCTTTGGAGCTTGGGAGGCAATCGAAGATCTCGGAGAAAACCCACGCAGGTCACGGGGAGAACGTACAGACAAGCGGCCGTCGTCAGGATCGAACCCGGGTCTCTGGAGCTGTGAGGCAGCAACTCTACTGCTGCGCCACCATGCCGCCCTGGAGTGACTCAGCGGGTCAGGCAGCAGCTGTGGTGGGGGTAACGAACATACGGCATTTCTGGTGAGGACCCTTCCAGAGACCGAAGAAGGATCTTGACCCAAACCGTCACCTGTCCATTAACTTCCACAGATGCTGCCCGACCCGCTGAGTTTCTCCAGCAGTTTATTTATTGCTTGGGATTCCAGCATTTGCAGCCTCTCCTTGTTCAATATCCTCTCCTGTCGTTGATCTGCAGAGCCCACCTTGGCCACAGCCTGTTCAATATCAGCAAATTGACAAAAGAATGGAAAACGAATGGGCCTCTGCTTATCATCGAGTGAGATTCATCGACGTAGATAACATTTCTAAACTGGAGGCTTGGTGTGTCTAATAATTGACAAGCAAAGTGCTGACCACAATGAGGTCTTTGAAGTGGGAGTTCAGAATCGGAACCGGTGTGAATGGTCCCAGTTCTGTGGTATCTCTGTGGCTGTTACACAACCAGATGTTCTGTTTGCTGCTGCTTGATCACCTTGCTTACCAACCTGTGCTAGAAGGAGGGGAACCATCGCACTGGATCAAACCCCCATTGGCCACATCTACTTTGATTCTCGTTTGTACAAGTGTTTAGTTCAGAGATACAGCGCATACACAGGCCCTTCGGCCCACTGAGTCCGTGCCGGCCAGCGATCCCCGTACACCAGCACCATCCAACACACACACACACACACTAGGGTCAATGTACAATTTCACCCAGGCCAATTGACCTGCAAGCTCGTACGTCTTTGGAGTGCGGGAGGAAACGGGAACACCCGGGAGACACCCACGGGGAGAAGGTACAAACTCCATACAGACAGCACCCGAGGTCACCTATTCCTTCTTCTGAAGAAGGGTCGCTCCATAGATGCTGCCTCACCCGCTGAGTTTCTCCAGCATTTTTGTCTATCTTATACATACACCAAGCCAATCAACCTACTAACCTGGATGTCTTTGGAGTGAGTGTGGGCGGAAACGGAAGATCTCGGAGAAACCCCACGTGGTCATGGGGGGGGAACGTGCAAACTCCGTACAGACAGCGCCCGTAGTCGGGATGGAACCCGGATCCCTGGCGCTGCGAGGCAACAACTCTGCCGCTGTGCCACCGTGCCGCCCCCCGACAGTCATTGATTGTCCATTTTGTTTCCTAGATGCCTGCAAGACAACGACTGGGACTTCAATCAGGCTGCGCAAATCTTCACACAGCTCAAGGTTAGTTTGTTAACATGTCGGGGGTGAAGAAATGGAAACCATAAGCCTCTCTCTCTCTCTCTCTCTCTCCCACCCCTCCCCCCCCCCTCTCTCTCTCCCCCTCCCCTCCCCCCCAGGGCTCAGTTTGTTTCTTCCCCCTCCTTCCATCACGTGCGGATGCTCTGCCCCCATAGACCACACGTGCAAGAGTTGTTTCCAGGTCCCCAGGGTTGAGCCGTCCACAGTATATAGACCCTGGTGAATCGGTCAGAACTAGAGTGAACACTGGTCACAGTGGGTGGAAGATACACTTAAAGGGAATAACATTTAGTGGCAAATAAAGTCTGATCAAAGATGGGCCGAATGGCCTCATTCTGCTCCCATCACTTACGACCTTATAGTAGTTCAGGACCTCTCTCTGGTTGTGCTAGGACAATTCAATAGACAATAGGTGCAGTAGTAGGCCATTCGGCCCTTCACCGCCATGGCTGATCATCCCCAATCAGTATTCAAGAAGGAACTGCAGATGCTGGAAAATCGAAGGTACACAAAAATGCTGGAGAAACTCAGCGGGTGCAGCCGCATCTATGGGTTTGAAGAAGGGTTTCGGCCCGAAACGTTGACTATTTCCTTCGCTCCATAGATGATGCTGCACCCGCTGAGTTTCTCCAGCATTTTTGTGTACCATCCACAATCAGTACCCCGTTCCTGCCTTCTCCCCATATCCCCTGACTCCGCTATCTTTAAGGGCCCTATCTAGCTCTCTCTTGAAAGCATCCAGAGAACCCGCCTCCACAGAATTCAGTTGCCTGATAACAGCCGGGAAGAAACTGTCCCTGAATCTGGCGGTGTGCGCTGGTTTTCACACTTCTGTACCTCTTGCCAGAGGGGAGAAGAGGGAGTGGCCGGGGGTGAGACTGGTCCTTGATGATGCTGCTGGCCTTGCAGAGGCTGCAAGGGTGTGGATGGAAGGGAGGTTGGTTTGTTTGATGTCTGTGGGGAGAAGGCGGGTGAATGGGATGAGCACACAACAAAAGGCTTCACTGTACCTCGGTAGTCGCGCGGGGCAGGAGGGATCACAGGGGGGGAGCAGTGAGAGGATGTTGCTGAACTCTCGTCGCAGAAAGGAGGAGGAGAACTTCTTCACAGTAGGCACACCTCGAGGAGATTTCACAGTGGGGCAGACAAAATGTGTAGGAAGGAACTGCAGATGCCGGTTAAAAATTAAGGTAGACACAAAGTGCTGGAGTAACTCAGCGGGGGACAGGCAGCATTTCTAGAGAGAAGGAATGGGTGACGTTTCCGGTCGAGACCTTTCAGATTTCTCGACCCGAAACGTCACCCATTCCTTCTCTCCAGAGATGCTGCCTGTCCCCCGCTGAGTTACTCCAGCACTTTGTGTCTGCGGTCGAAGCCGGCATCTGCAGTTCCTTCCAATAGAAAGTACGTTGGCCCGCGTTTTGTTTTTTTCCCCCTTCTTTCCCCTTCCTTCCTTCCCTCTCTCCCCTGAGCTTTGTTGACTGTGAACAGTCCCTTCAGCTGTCCTTCAAACTGTGTTTGTGCTTTGAACTGTGCTCTCTTTCAGGCTGAAGGCAAAATTCCTGAAATAGCGTTTGTGAGGCAGCTATGAAGAAAACCAGTGTTACACTAACTACCCTTCAGAGCCAGGGCTCTGGAGTTTTCAATGGGAGACTCGAGCTCCACCTAAACATATTCAAGTACAATGTGAAAGCCTCTGGCTATCTTAGACTCAATACTTTTCTAGCGTTTTGCCATTCTCATTTCCTAGGACTAGTGTCATCCATGTTTATTCAAAACTCTGGTGTACCTTTTTTTTTTGTTTTTTTTTTTGAGTTGTGTAAAGTTTTTGTGTAAGGTGCCAGTGTTCTCAAATATGTTTTTTGTATGGAGTACGTTAGGGGTGGGGGGGTTGGGTGGATTGGGGGGGGGGGGGGGGGGGGTGTTGAAGAGGATTAGGGCCAGTGTGGGAGGGGGGTGGGTGTTAGGGTCATGGAGGGGGAGGGTGGGGGGGGGTTGAGTTGGGGCTGTGCAAGGGGTAGGCAGAGTCTTCGATCCTTGGAGGAGAGGGGGTGGGGTTGGTGCTGTTTGTGGGGGGGGGGGGTCTTAAAGGGGGCAGAGTTTATTTGGAGTGGAAAGGTGGGATATGGGCTTTGGAGGGGTGGGGGGGGGAGGGTGGAGACGGGAGGGGGGAGGGAAGCAGGGCTGGGTTTTCAACTTTGAGAGGAAACGCACGTGTCCGTGGCTGCCTCGTTCAGATGGAGGTGATTGTATGACCCCAGCCTTCGTCCACCACTGCTCTCTCTCATAGTGTGGACTATCTCAGGCAGATCCACGGCCTCCGTTCCTGAGATCTCCAACCACACCCCCCCCCCTCTCCCTCTCTCCCCCCCCTCCCTCTCCCTCCTCCCTCTCCCTCCCTCCCGACTTTGCTGAACCCTCCCTGCTCGACACACCAGTGAACGGCCTTGTTAACAAGCCCTGCTTTGTGTTCAGTATGGCACTGTTGACGCTCCAAGCTCCATGCCTGCTGGGACTGCCGTGTCGTGCTCCTGTAACAGCCTATCCCCCTCCCCCCCCCCTCTCCCTGCTCAACGCACAGCGAGCGATGATCACCTTGTTAAATGGCACTTCGTTATGTTCAGCGTGGCACTGTTGAAGCCCCAACCCCCGTTTCTGTGGTAACTTTTTCCCACTCTACAATACAGCCACCAAAGTGTGTGTTGAGAGGTTTTTTTTCCCCCCAAAAAGTGAAAATGCATCTACTTATTTTGCCCGCCAATAATCCATCCCCCGCGTGCCGGCACCTCTGTTGTTCCTTTCCACTGAAACGGGAAAGGCAGGCACCCCAATGTTAATAGAAAGGGTATCTGTTTGGCAGCTTCACACCAAAGCTAAATACTGATGCTACAAAGTTTCAGACGGGTAGATTTGTGCTTGGTGAATTGTATTTTAACGGGCAGCCTGTATTTATGGAGGTTTATCATAGGAGTAGTACCCAATATAAGCTCACTCTTCAGACTTCAAACCCCCAAGGACTGGACTATCTCTCATTTTATTTCGATTGACATGAAAATTCAACATTAAGCTCTTGAAAAATCTCAACCGTGCGAGCGTTATGGTCTCACCGTTTATCCACGCTCTTTTCCGGGGGGCCCCCAACAGCCCACCGTGGTCTAATCCGTGGCTGGATAGTCTGTTCTTGTCTCCAGCATTTAGTCATGTCCCCACTCCCACCAAGCTGAGAGCAACACAGCCAAGTATTTGATAGCTGTTCCACACCGCCCCGACAAGCTCACAAAAGGTGTCAAATTCTTCACTCTTTCCATCCCATCTTCCCCGACCCCGTCAACTCTATTTCATTCCCCGACCCCCACCTCAACACACGTCCTGATATCCTCCATTTCCTCACTGTTCTCCGGGCGACTTCAAACAACCGCACCTCAGTCCCCCCCCCCGTAGTTTTATGACCGGGTGAATTCCACCTTGTGGATCGGGCACAGTGGACTGGAGTCTCAGTCCACGCCTGTGGTGTTAAACCCAGACCACTCGCTACGTTTAGGAGTTGCCACAGTCGGTAGAACGGGCACGGTTTGGTGTAGGCGGCTAATTTGTGGGCCCAGCGGGTTGGTGATCCCTGGGGGGGGGTTGGGGGGGGGGGGGTGGTGTTGGTGGGCTTTAGACGGCTCTGTTTCCTGGTGTGGGCCTCAGCCACGTTTCTGTGCAGGAACGGGATGTTTCAACGCCCGAGATTGTACGGGCGATAAATCCCTGGGAAACCCCTCTATTGTGCTGCGTTTACTCTGTTGCTGAAGCTCCACATCCAGTCTCTTAACGTGTAGTGTCTATCTCGCCTTCCAGTGGGTTTATAGGGATGGGTGAGGGTGGGGTGGGGGGGGGTGGGGAGGATATGGTTGGGGTTTTTGCGGGGAGTGGAGGGAGGGGTGGGTAACATTATTTCACACACGGTCTGTGTGAGCTGAAAGCTGATGGGAGGGATATTCCACTGCACCCAGGTGGCGGGAGGTCAGGGCTAGAACATGCAGCTGAGCACTCACTGCCCTGGCTTGCATCCTGACTGTAATCCTTTACAGCCCTCAGTGTCACTACCACCGCCCGATTGTAGAAATTCTGCTTTGGGCGCTGAAGTGTAAAGTGGGCGTGGTGCGGAGAGGGGGTGTTTGGTGTTGTAGTGTGTGTGTGTGTGTGTGTGTGTATCCTGCCAGGTGTGAGAGACTTGTGTTTAAGGCTCGCTTTGTTTGGACAGCCCTCTCTCTCTCTATGCTTGTAAAAAGAGTTAAACATGTGGAATTGCACCTTTCGGTGAAGCGCTGTGTTGCTCGTGCACTTGTCAAACGCTGCTGAACGATGGGACCGGTGTTGCCATCCACCGCTCCAACACCAACTGCGCTAGCTAATATGAAAGCCGTGCCGTGTTTGTGGGAGTGTTCCTGTTCTGCCAGCATGCGTGCGTGCTTGTCACCAAGTTTAAATAGCCTTTTGCAAACATTGTATTTGCTTCGAGTGAATCCTCTTCCTCTCACACTCACGCACACACGATGCCCAAGTGGGACTAACGGGCTGTGTTGTGTGTGTGTGTGTGTTGTGCGTCTCACCCGTGGGAGGAATGTGAACCCGGGCTACGTTGCCTTTTGGAAGAAGGTCTCTCTACCGCTCGCTGGGCCCGTCGTCCCGTTTCATGAACCATTGACTTTGCCACGAAAGCTCGCGGCTCCCGGCGGCCCATCGAGGAGCGGCGGAGATCTGCTCGACGCCCCAGCACGTGCGTCCACAACTTAACGCTTCCTCGTGGAGGACGGGGGAGGCTGGAGTCGAGAGACCGACACGACACAACACGACGAGAGAACGAGAACTTTATCTACGCTGGCTTCAACACCCCATCCGATGTATCCCCCCCCCCCCCCCAGAGATCTCTCGATGATGTGCACTGTGTTGAAGCTTCCGCTGAGTTTTATATGTTGCTCTAAGCCGTGCACGGTTTCTGCAAGGCACGCCTCAGACCAGTCTCCGAGTAGATGAACCCTATAGATCGTTAGAGCTGGGAATGGGAAATATGTGGAGTGAAGCAACGGATTGTGGATTGTGGATCGTGCCGTGGTTCCCCTCCCTCCTGGCGGCCGATATTGACTGTCAACCCTCCCCCTCAATGATGGTCGACTCCACCCCACCCCCGCCCCTTACAACATCCACGCTTGTCGTCAGACTGGGGAGCCCACCCTTCGTTCTAGTGATAGCTTAAAAAAAAAAAAAAGACCCTTAAAAGAAAAATGCATTCACTTCCCCCATGACACACACACACACACACACACACACACACACAGTGGCAATCTCCTCACTGTGCCCCAGAGACAAAGGTCAGATCATAATGTCACACCTTGGGTCACCTCTGGAGGCTTTCCACCGATTGGTGGATCGAACGAACGAACGATCGAACAACAGTTAAGTGTCGAGTTAATGAATGAATGAATTATCGGGGGGGGAGGCCTCAGCCTTGGCTCGGATCGCCACTCTCACTCCTTGAATGGCCGGCCAACCGAAGGAAAGGGCATTAAGGTGACGGGTACATTTGCCCCCCCCCCCCCCCAGAAACCGCTGGGCAGATGCCAGTGTGTTGCAAGTGTGGTCCTGAAATGCCAATTTGTGGCAGCGGTGATTGTGTGTTAAACCATGCAGGTGCCGTGACAGTGCGCCCATTCTTGCTATGTAGACTCGTCCCTCTCATCCCCTCCCTCCCTCCCCCCTCCCTCCTCCTCCCTCCCTCCATCCCTCCCTCCCTCCCTCCCTCCCTCCCTCCCTCCCTCCCTCCCTCCCTCTCCTCTCCCGCTCTCTCTCATTCTCCAGCCAGCCTGCATCTCTCTCAGTGTTTGGCAGCCACTGCCCAGGCACGCTGGTGGAGGTCTAACATGAGGCAATAGTGTGTGTGTGAGAGAGAGAGAGAGAGAGAGAGAGAGAGACGCACACACTTGCCCCTTCCCCTCGACCACCATTCCCCCCCCTCCTCTCCCTCCTTCTCTTCCCAATGGCTGGGTCCCAGGTAGGGTTGGCAGTGCCCACCTCCCCTTCCCACTTGACCAGGGAGTGGGTGACCGGTCACCAGAGGTGGCCCCTGAGTGAGAGGGGGGGGGGGGGGGGGGGCAGAGGGAGGTTCACTCACGCCTGCCACCAAGTACATACATTGGACTGTTCGTCCCCACTCCCACTGCGGCAGCCAGCACCGATGGGGGTGTTCCTGCCTTTATAACCCCCCCCCCCCAGGCCTGGCACGTGGCTGTGGCACTGGTCCTCCCTCTGCCAGCTCCCCTCTCACGATGGGAGATGCCAGGGTTCTGGTGTCAGTGCCGCCCAGCCTGCCCTCGGCCCCCAGTCTGCACAAGTACCGCTCGCAGCAGTCCGCCCCATCTGCCGTGCTTGCTTTCCCACCCAGCTTCCATCTTAAAGAGTCGCCATTTTATATTTGAGCATCGGGTCGAATGGTTCCTTTATTCTATATATATGATCAATAGCTCATATTGATAATGTGTAAGCTTGACACATTCCCAGCGTGGGGGAGAGATCTCCACAATGGGTTTCAATCTAAAACTGGCCGCTCTAAATACATCCGCGGGCAGGAGAAAGTTTGCTACAGGATTCTGGAAACGCAGTCGAGCTCCGGCTCTGAGCCGCACTTCCTTCCCTCAGGAGAAGGGGTTTGTGTGGAGGCACTTCCCCGGGAGCAGGGGCTTTGGGGGGGGGGGGAGGAGATTTAATCTCCTTGAAGAACCCCACTCCGCGGATGTCCTGCCACGATCGGGGGAGGGGGAGGGCTACGACCAGCCGACACCATCCCGGCGTAGCCAAGGTGGTCACGGAGAGACCGTCGAGCAGACCACATTCCCCGACGACTGCTCTCCCATCCCTCGGATACATCGGACGGACGGCCGCTCCCCGTGGCTCGAGTGGGGAGTCTGAGCCGTGGCATGGCTCCATCGCCGATGGAACACGACCGCCTCCTGGACAAGATGCTGTCTGTGCTCCCCGACATCCTGTAGCAAAGCTTCCTACTGCCCCCCTCCTCCAGTGCGAGGGAGACCCCCTTCCTTCACACAACCCTCCCCCTACTACAAATGCAGCCATGTGTGCCCGAACAGTCCAGTGTTTGTCCTCAGCTTCCATCTTAAAGAGTCGCCATTTTATATTTGAGCATCGGGTCGAATGGTTCCTTTATTCTATATATATGATCAACAGCTCATATTGATAACCACAGCCTTTTGTTTTTGCTCCCTTTATGCAAGGTCTCTTACAGCAATGTCATTTACTTCTGGCTCTGGAAAGCAAATTATTGTTGATCCTCTTGTAAATAAAACACACTTTTTCTGACTAATACCTTCACCGGTCGATTTGTGGTTTTTTTCTTCCGTCGTCTCTCTCTGGGAGTTGGGCCGGGGTGGGGTTGGTGTAAGGGTAGTCATAGAGTGATACAGCGTGGAAGGAAGCAGGCCCTTCGGCCCAACTTGCCCACGCCGGCCAACATGTCCCATCTACACTAGTGTAGGAAGGAGCTGGATTACACCGAAGATTGACACAAAATGCTGAAGTAACTCAGCGGAGCAGGCAGCACCTCTGGATAGAAGGTATGGGTGATGGTTTGGGTCGAGACTCGAGACCCTTCTTCAGTCTTCAGACCTGAAACGTCACCCATTGCTTTTTTCTGGAGGTACTGCATGTCCCACTTTTGCCAATTTGTCTCCCATCTACACTAGTCCCGCCTGCCTGTGTTTGGGCCAATATCCCTCTAAACCTGTCATAACTGTTCCTGAGACATTCCGATAGTCCCAGCCTCAACTACCTCGTCCGGCAGCTCGTTCCATACACCCACCATCCTGTGCATAAAAGAGAGATACTCCTCAGATTCGTATTTCAACCTTTCCCCCCTCACCTTATGTCCTCTGGTTCTCGATTCCCCAACTCTGGCCAAGAGACCCAACCTATCTTTGTACACCTCTATAAGATCACCCCTCATCCTCCTGCGCTCCAAGGAATAGAGACCCAGCCTGCTCAACCTCTCCCTGTAGCTCAGACCCTCGAGTCCCGGCAACATCCTCGTAAATCTTCTCTGTACCCTTTCCAGCTTGACGACATCTTTCCTACAACACGGTGCCCAGAACTGAACACAATACTCTAAATGTGGCCTCACCAACGTCTTATACAACTGCAACATGACCTCCCAACTTCTATACTCAATACTCTGGCTGATGAAGGCCAATGTGCCAAAAGCCTTCTTGACCAAACCTTATCTACCTGCGAATCCACCTTCAGGGAGCTAAGCACCTACACTCCTAGATCCCTCTGCTCTACAACTTGGATGGCCTGAAACCATCGGTAACAGTTTGTAAGAAATATTAAATGTTACTGGTTTAATCGAATATATAGTGTTCTCACAGTAATCCCGAATAAGGCACCCTTCAACTTAAATCCCAGACCGAACAGGAGGCTGTAAACCAAGAATACTCCCAAGATAGACACAAAAAAGCTGGTGTAACTCAGCGGGACAGGCAGCATCTCCGGAGAAAAGAAATGGGTGACTTTTTGGGTCAAGACCCTTCTTCAGAGGTTCCCAGCCTCTCCAAACTCTTAGTAGGAATGGGGTGGCATGGTGGCGCAGCGGTAGAGTTGCTGCCTCACAGCGGGTTCGATCCTGACTACGGGTGCTGTCTGTACGGAGTTACTACTCTTCGAGACTGGATAGACTCGGCTTGTACTCGCTAGAATTTAGAAGATTGAGGGGGGATCTTATAGAAACTTACAAAATTCTTAAGGGGTTGGGCAGGCTAGATGCAGGAAGATTGTTCCCGATGTTGGGGAAGCCCAGAACTAGGGGTCACAGTTTAAGGATAAGGGGGAAATCTTTTAGGACCGAGATGAAAACATTTTTCACACAGAGTGGTGAATCTCTGGAATTCTCTGCCACAGAAGGTAGTTGAGGCCACAGTTCATTGGCTATATTTAAGAGGGAGTTAGATGTGGCCCTTGTGGCTAAAGGGATCAGGGGGTATGGAGAGAAGGCAGGTACAGGATACTGAGTTGGATGATCAGCCATGATCATATTGAATGGTGGTGCTGGCTCGAAGGGCCGAATGGCCTCTACTCCTGCACCTATTGTCTATGTTCGAAGTAACATGTTTGAGTTCAGCTCCTGGCAACAAGAGCTTAGAGACTGGGTGCAGGACTAACGATGCCAAGATGCCAGCATCTCTGGATGGGACCACCCCCCTCCCACACCAAAGGAACAGTGCCCACCCCTTCTAACAGCAGAGGTAGAGTTGCTGCCTCACAGCGCCTTAGACAGCATTTTCTATCCATGTCAGTACCCTACCCCCAATACCGTGTGCTCTAATTTTGCCCACTAATCTCCGATGTGGGACCTTATCAAAGGCTTTCTGAAAGTCCAGATACACTACATCCACTGGCTCTCCCTTGTCAGTGGTGAAGGGCCGGGTTCCGCGCTGTAGCTCTGAAAGACACACAGTGCTGGAGTATCTCAGCAGGAGAAGCAGCATTTCTGGAGAACATGGATAGATTGTAAGTTCATAAGTGATAGGAGCAGAATTAGGCCATTCAGCCCATCAAGTCCACTCCGCCATTCGATCATGGCTGATCTATCTCTCCCCCATTCTCCTGCCTTCTCCCCATAACCCCTGACACCCGCACTAATCAACAATCTATCTATCTCTGCCTTAAATATATCCACTGACTTGTGGCCTCCACAGCCGTCTGTGGCAAAGAATTCCACAGATTCACCACCCTCTGGCTAAAGAAATTCCTCCTCATCTCCTTCCTAAAAAAACACCCTTTAATTCTGAGGCTGTGACCTCTAGTCCTATACTCTCCCACTAGTGGAAACATCCTCTCCACATCCACTCTATCCAGGCCTTTCACTATTCTGTACGTTTCAAGGAGGTCCCCCCCCCCCCTCATTCTTCTAAACTCCAGTGAGTCCAGGCCCAGCACCGACAAATGCTCATCGTACGTTAACCCACTCATTCCTGGGATCGTTCTGGTAAACCTCCTCTGGACCCTCTCCAGAGCCAGCACATCCTTCCTCAGATACGGGGCCTAAAATTGCTCACAATATTCCAAATGTGGCCTGACCAGCACCTTATAGAGCCTCAGCGTTACATCCCTGTTTTTGTATGCAAACCCTCTCGAAATAACTGCGTTTACTTTCTTTACTTCCGATTCGACTCGCAAATTAACTTTTTGGGAATCCTGCACCAGCGCTCCCAAGTCCCTTAGTACCTCCGATTTCTGGATTCTCTCCCCATTTAGAAAGTTATCGACGCCTTTATTGCTACGACCAACATGCACGACTCCACACGTTATTCAAGTTCAAGTTCGTGTTTATTGTCACTTCACCAATTAAGGAACTGTGAAATGTTTAAGAAGGAACTGCAGATGCTGGAAAATCGAAGGTAGACAAAAATGCTGGAGAAATAGCCAATTGACAATAGGTGCAGGAGTAGGCCATTCGGCCCTTCGAGCCAGCACCACCATTCAATGTGATCATGGCTGATCATCCCCAATCAGTACCCCGTTCCTGCCTTCTCCCCATATCCCCTGACTATGCTATTTTTAAGAGCCCTATCTAGCTCTCTCTTGAAAGTATCCAGAGAACCTGCCTCCACCGCCCTCTGAGGCAGAGAATTCCACAGACTCACCACTCTCTGTGAGAAAAAGTGTTTCCTCGTCTCCGTTCTAAATGGCTTACTCCTTATTCTTAAACTGTGTGTGGCCCCTGGTTCTGGACATCGGGAACATGTTTCCTGCCTCTAGCGTGTCCAAGCCCTTAACAATCTTATATGTTTCAATGAGATCCACTCTCATCCTTCTAAACTCCAGAGTGTACAAGCCTAGCTGCTCCATTCTCTCAGCGGGTGATGCAGCATCTATGGAGCGAGGGAAATAGGCAACGTTTCGGGTCGAAACTCTTCTTCAGAGGTACAGTGAGATTTGAGTGACCATACAGCCATACTAAGTGAGAGTAACAAGACACACAGCATGTTAAAATAAAGTTTAAATATAACATCCACCACAGTGGAATCCACCATTCCCCACTGTGATGGAAGACAATAAAGTTCAGGCATCTTCCTCCTTTGTTCACCCGTGGTGGTCGGGGCCTTGAACCCTCCGCAGTTCGCTGCTGTCGACGGTCCGATGTTCGAGCCCTCTCATCGGGACGATGGAAACTCCAGCGTTGGGACGGATTGGGGCATTCCGCGGCAAGGAGCTCCCGAGTCGGCCGCTCCTTACCGGAGACCGCAGGCGTCACGGTGTTAAAGTCCACAGGCCCCGCGGTCACTGGCGATCCTCGGCAAAGGGTCGCCCGCTCCGCGATGTTACAGTCCGCGCCACGCCTGCGGCTTCAAGCTCCGGGCCGGTCTCCGGGAAAGGCCGCAGGGGGGGACGGAGATGCGACAAGGAGAAAGATCGAAATCTCCGTCGAGGTAAGTGGCTGAACCATCTCTGCCCACTCTCCCAACCTGTCCCAAGTCCTTCTGCAGACTCCCTGCTTTCTCTACTCTACCTGCCCCTTCGTATCATCCACAAATTTGGCCACAAAGCCTTCAATCAGTGACGTTTCAGGTGGTGACCCATCTTCATAGAAACATAGACAACAGGAGGAGGCCATTCGGCCCTTCGAGCCAGCATGGCCATTCAATATGATCACGGCTGATCATCCACAATCAGTACCCCATTCCTGCTTTTTCCCCAATATCCCTTGATTCCGTTAGCCCTAAGAGCTAAATCTAACTCTTTCTTGAAAACATCCAGTGAATCGGCCTCCACTGCCTTCTGTGGCAGAGAATTCCACAGATTCACAACTCTGGGTGAAAAAGGTTTTTCCTCATCTCAGTCCAAAATGGCCGACCCCTTATTCTTAAACTGTGTGGCCCCTGGTTCTGGACTCCCCCCATCATCGGGAACATTTTTCCTGCATCTATCCTGTCCAATCCATTAAGAATGTTATGTTTCTATAAGATTGCCTCTCATCCTTCTAAATTCCAGTGAATACAAGCCCAGTCGATCCATTCTTTCATCATATGACAGTCCCACCATCCCGGGAATTAACCTGGTGAACCTACCCTGCACTCACTCAATAGCAAGAATGTCCTTCCTCAAATTAGGGGACCAAAACTGCACACAATACTCCAGGTGTGGTCTCACCAGGGCCCTGTACAACTGTTGTAGGACCTCTTTGCTCCCATACACAACTCCTCTTGTTATGAAGGCCAACATGCCATTAGCTTTCTTCACTGCCTGCTGTACCTGCATGCTAACTTTCAGTGACTGATGAACAAGGACCCCCCAGATCCCGCTGTGCTTCCCCTTTTCCTAATTTGACCCCATTCAGATAATAATCTGCCTTCCTGTTTTTTCCACCAAAGTGGATAACCTCACATTTATCCACATTAAACTGCATCTGCCCACT
Source organism: Amblyraja radiata (assembly GCF_010909765.2). NCBI lineage: Eukaryota > Metazoa > Chordata > Chondrichthyes > Rajiformes > Rajidae > Amblyraja > Amblyraja radiata. Next base: position 5,986,937 of record NC_046000.1, on the reverse strand, counting down.
CACCCAACCTGTCCAAGTCACCCTGCATCCTCCGTACAACTGCGGTAGGACCTCCTTGCTCCTAAACTCAAATCCTCCCCCTGTCACACCCAGCCTGCCCAACCTCTCCCTGTAGCTCAGGCCCTTCGAGTCTGGCCAACATCCTCAGGGTAAGTTAGAACGTAGGCAGCAGGAGATGCGGACTTATTCGAGAGAGAGATATCGAAGGTAGACAAAAATGCTGGAGAAACTCAGCGGGTGTGAGGCAGCATCTATGGAGCGAAGGAAATAGGCGACGTTTCGGGTCGAGACCCTTCTTCAGACATATCAACTCTGGCCTCCACACACACTGAGGGCAGCTCAGAGAAAATATCCTATAGATAGACCTTCTAAATGTAATGGGCTGGCATGTAGAACATAGAAACATAGACAATAGGTGCAGGAGTAGGCCATTCGGCCCTTCGAGCCTGCACCGCCATTCAATATGATCATGGCTGATCATCCAACTCAGTATCCTGTACCTGCCTTCTCTCCATACCCTCTGATCCCTTTAGCCACAAGGGCCACATCTAACTCCCTCTTAAATATAGCCAATGAACTGGCCTCGACTACCTTCTGTGGCAGAGAATTCCACAGATTCACCACTCTGTGTGACAAATGATTTTCTCATCTCGGTCCTAAAGGATTTCCCCCTTATCCTTAAACAGTGACCCCTTGTTCTGGACTTCCCCAACATCGGGAACAATCTTCCTGCATCTAGCCTGTCCAAACCCTTAAGAATTTTGTAAGTTTCTATAAGATCCCCCCTCAATCTTATAAATTCTAGTTTAGGACCCGCAGTGTAATCAACGTTGCGGGGGAACAGTTTGTGTTAATAAATTAAAATTCTGAAAATAAATTTTTTTCCCAAATGACTTTTATTTTTACGAGGGTGTTTCCGTAACCGGCTTCCGTCTCCGCGCTAGTATCCTATGGGATCTTTGGTGCGGAGACGGGAGCCGGTTACGGAAATGGGGCCGAAAATGACCCATGAATCTGCCCATGACCGTACTACATCTTTTTGGTCGAGTGGACCATCTTGCTCCGCTATAGGATCTTTGGCTCAGAGTATGCAGGCATTGCTTCCATCAGGTAACAGTAGACTGATTCCTGGGATGGCAGGACTTTCATATGAAGAAAGACTGGATAGACTCGGCTTGTACTCGCTAGAATTTAGAAGATTGAGGGGGGATCTTATAGAAACTTACAAAATTCTTAAGGGGTTGGACAGGCTAGATGCAGGAAGATTGTTCCCGATGTTGGGGAAGTCCAGAACAAGGGGTCACAGTTTAAGGATAAGGGGGAAATCTTTTAGGACCGAGATGAGAAAAATATTTTTCACACAGAGGGTGGTGAATCTGTGGAACTCTCTGCCACAGAAGGTAGTTGAGGCCACAGTTCATTGGCTATATTTAAGAGGGAGTTAGATGTGGCCTTTGTGGCTAAAGGGATCAGGGGGTATGGAGAGAAGGCAGGTACAGGATACTGAGTTGGATGATCAGCCATGATCATATTGAATGGCGGTGCAGGCTCGAAGTTCCGAATGGCCTACTCCTGCACCTATTTTCTATGTTTCTATAGACACCTTAACAGCGGCTGAGTCAGATTTGGGAGAGCAGAGATAGTGCCCTCACCCCCCCACCCCCCCCTTGTCTAAACATTAGGCAAAGAGCAATTAGCAGTTGATTAACTGCTGGGATAGTCTACCTCTTGGGTTGATTCCACTGTTGACCCAGCCAGGGAAATGCCATTGTTCTGCCGGTTCCCCAACTTCAAAGGGCCATTTACACCTCTCTCTGTGTAAGCCAGAGGCTCCTTTACACAAGGGACTGATGAGGCTGCAGCACTTTCCAAACTGCATTGTGTTGAGGTCAGGCTGGGTCGCGCTGACATCAGACAGGAACGTGTCTGTTCTTGTTCAAGAAGGAACTGCAGATGCTGGAAAAAATCGAAGGATAAAGGGGAATTCTTTTAGGACTGAGATGAGAAAATCATTTTTCACACAGAGAGTGGTGAATCTGTGGAATTCTCTGACACAGAAGGTAATTGAGGCCAGTTCATTGGCTATATTTAAGAGGGAGTTAGGTGTGGCCCTTGTGGCTAAAGGGATCAGGGGGTATGGAGGGAAGGCAGGTACAGGATACTGAGTTGGATGATCAGCCATGATCATATTGAATGGCGGTGCAGGCTCGAAGGGCCGAATGGCCTACTCCTGCACCTATTTTCTATGTTTCTATGTAGCGAAGGAATAGGTGACCCGAGGGTCTCGACCCGAAATGTTACCAATTCCTTCTGAATAAATTTGGCAATTTGAGCGCCCAGGAGCGGAAAAGACTACAAAAAGTAGTAAACACTGCCCAGTCCATCATCGGCTCTGACCTCCCCACCATCGAGGGGATCTATCGCAGTCGCTGCCTCAAAAAGGCTGGCAGTATCATCAAGGACCCACACCATCCTGGCCACACACTCATCTCCCTGCTACCTTCAGGTAGAAGGTACAGGAGCCTGAAGACTGCAACAACCAGGATCAGGAATACCTACTTCCCCACAGCCATCAGTCTATTAAACCTGGCTCGGACAAAACTCTGAACATTAATAGCCCATTATCTGTTTATTTGCACTTTATCAGTTTATTTATTCATGTGTGTATATATTTATACTATGGTAGGTACACAAAATTGCTGGGGAAACTCAGCGGGTGCAGCAGCAGCATCTATGGAGCGAAGGAAATAGGCGACGTTTCGGGCTGAAACCCTTCTTCAGACTGATGGGGGGTGGGGGGGGGGGAAAGAAAGAAGGAAAAGGGGAGGAGGAGGAGGAGGAGGAGCCCGAGGGCGGGCAGATGGGAGGGTGGGAGGAGAAAGCTAGAGGGTTAAGGAAGGGGAGGAGACAACACGGGCTAGCCAAATTGGGAGAATTCAATGTTAATGCCATAAGGACGCAAGGTCCCCAGACGGAATATGAGGTGCTGTTCCTCCAATTTCCGCTGTTGCTCACTCTGGCAATGGAGGAGACCCAGGGCAGAGAGGTCGGATTGGGAATGGGAGGGGGAGTTGAAGTGCTGAGCCACCGGGAGGTCAGGTAGGCTATTGCGGACTGAGCGGAGGTGTTCGGCGAAACAATCGCTCAACCTACGCTTGGTCTCACCGATGTAAATCAGCTGACATCTAGAGCAGCGGATGCAGTAGATGAGGTTGGAGGAGATACAGGTGAACCTTTGTCGCACCTGGAACGACTGCTTGGGACCTTGAATGGAGTCGAGGGGGGAGGTGAAGGGACAGGTGTTGCATTTCTTGCGGTTGCTATGGTATATGGACACACTGATCTGTTCTGTATTCATGCCGTCTATGTTCTGTTGTGCTGAAGCAAAACAAGAATGTCATTGTCCTATTCAATTCAATTCAACGTTATTGCCATTGCACAGATACAAGTATGGGTACAACGGAATGCAGTTTAGCGTCTGGTCATAGTAATAGTGCAATATAGAAATAGAAATACAGAATAAGCAAACAATGGGGACAGAGAGACTGGAGAAATCTATCGCCGGGACTCCGAGTTCAGCAATGTGATAGTGTTGTTGTAGAAGCTGTTCCTCATCCTACTAGTACGAGACCTGAGGCTCCTGTACCGCCTCCCCGATGGGAGGAGGGCAAACAGTCCATGGTTGGGGTGAGAGGGGTCCTTGATGATCTTCCTGGCCCGTCTCAGACACCGTTTTCGGTGGAGGGCAGCCATGGCAGGGAGCGGGGCACCGATGATGTGCTGAGCGGTTTTCACCACCCGTTGCAGTGCCTTCCTGTCCGCTACAGTGCAACTGCTGTACCATACCGTGAAGCAGGTGGTCAGGATGCTCTCGATGGTACAGCGGTGAAAGTTAGTCAGGATCTGTGGGGACAGGTGGGCTTTCTTGAGCCTCCTCAGGAAGTAAAGGCGCTGCTGCGCCTTTTTGATCAGTTTGGTGGTGTTGAGGGACCAGGACAGATCCTCCGAGATGTGTACCCCGAGGAATTTGTAGTTGGAGACGCGCTCCACCTCAGTCCCGTTTATGTGGATGGGGGTATGTCTGCCCCCTCTGTTCTTCCTGAAGTCAACAATAATTTCCTTCGTCTTCTTGGAGTTGAGGACGAGGTTATTGTTGGCACACCAGGTTGTCAGGTGCTGGACCTCCTCCCTGTAGGCTGACTCGTCGTTGTCACTGATCAGCCCTACCACCGTGGTGTCGTCAGCAAATTTAATGATGACGTTGGAGACATACTTAGGGATGCAGTCATGGGTGAAGAGAGAGTAGAGGAGAGGGCTGAGCACACAGCCCTGTGGCACGCCCTGTTCAGTGTTATAGTGGAGGAGGTGAGGTTGTTGACCCTGACAGACTGTGGTCTGTTGGTGAGGAAATCCAGTGTCCAGTTGCAGAGGGAGGTGGAGATGCCAAGCCCGCTGAGTTTGGTGATCAAGCTGGCGGGGATGACAGTGTTAAAGGCGGAGCTGAAATCAATGAACAGCAACCTGATGTAGGAGTTGTTGTTGTCCAGGTGGGTCAGGGCAGAGTGTAGGGCCACAGATATGGCGTCCTCTATAGACCTGTTGGTCCGGTAGGCAAACTGATGGGGGTCCAGTGTGGGGGGGAGGCTGGCTTTGAGGTGAGCCAAGATCAGCCGCTCAAAGCACTTAGCAATGACAGGGGTGAGTGCCACTGGGCGGAAGTCGTTGAGACTCCCTGTAGCTGACTGTTTGGGCACTGGCACGATGGTTGATGTCTTGAGGCAAGTAGGGACAACACCCTGGGCCAGTGACAGATTGAAAATGTCAGTGAAGACCAGGGATAGTAGTCCAGCACATGCCCTAAGCACCCGGCCAGGGATGCCATCGGGGCCGGCAGCTTTGTGCTCATTCACCTTGCTCAGTACATCTTGTACAGCAGAGGTGGAGAGACTAAGGGGTTGTTCATTCGGGGGTGGAGCAACTTTGAAGGCTGGAGTTTTGTTGTCCCGGTCAAAGCGAGCATAGAAATGGTTTAGCTCGTCAGGAAGGGAGGCGTTGTCTGGGGGGGGGGGGTGTTAACTTGCTGGTAATCGGCAAGGGATTTGTATCTAGGACACATGACAATAAACTCCCTTGAATCTTGAATCTTGAAGAAGGGTCTCAACCCTAAACGTCACCCATTCCTTCTCTCCAGAGATGCTGCCTGTCTGTCCCGCTGAGTTACTCCAGCTTTTTTTTTTATCTGTCTTCGGATTAAATCAGCATCTGCAGTTCCTTCTTACACACTTAAAGTGAGCATGCAGGTACAGCAGGCAGTGAAGAAAGCAAATGGTATGTTGGCCTTCATAGTGAGAGGATTTGAGTGTAGGAGCATGAATTCTCAATTCCAGAGTGTACAAGCCCAGCCGCTCCATTCTCTCAGCATATGACAGTCCCGCCATCCTACGAATTAACCTTGTAAACCTACGCTGCACTCCCTCAATAGCAAGAATGTCCTTCCTCAAATTAGAGGACCAAAACTGCACACAATACTCCAGTTGTGGTCTCACCAGGGTCCTGTACAACTGCAGTAGGATCTCCTTGCTCCTAAACTCAATTCCTCTCGCAATGAAGGAAAGCAGGAACGTGGTACTAATTCTGGATGATCAGCCATGATCATATTGAATGGCCGTGCTGGCTCGAAGGGCCGAATGGCCTACTCTTGCTTCTATGTTTAAGAAGGAGCTGCAGATGCTGGAGAATCGAAGGTAGACAACAGGCAATGTTTCAGGTTGAGACTCCAGTCTAAAGAAGGGTCTCGACCCGAAACGTTGCCTATTTCCTTCGCTCCATAGATGCTGCCTCACCCGCTGAGTTTCTCCAGCATTTTTGTCTACCTGCTTCTATGCTTCTATGTTGGGACTGGGGGAGTGAGAGGGGGGGAGTGAGAGGGGGGGAGTGAGGGGGGGGGGGGTGGAAGGTGGGGTGAGTGAGAGTTGGGTGGAGGGAGAGGTGGGGGCGATGAGAGGGTGGTGGCTGAGCTGAGGGTGGGAAGAGGGGGGGGGACGTGAGGGGGGGGGGAGTGAAGTGTGGGGTATAAGTCAGTTGATACAGCATGAAAACAGGCCGGGCCTCACTCCTAGGCCCAATCAGTGTCTCTACTCCGCCATTCAATCATTGGCCGGATGGGCTATCTCTACTAACCTGCTAACCGCCATTCCTCCTGCCTTCTCCCCATAACCACCTGACACTCCCGCACTAATCAAGTAATCTATCTATCTCTGCCTTACAATATCCAATGACTTGTGGCCTCCACAGGCCGGCTGTGTTAATGAATTCCACGAATTCACACCGCCCTCCTCGTCTAAAGAAATTCCTCCTCATCCATTCCTAAAGGAACGTCCTTAATTCTGAGGCTGTGCCCTCCTGGTCCTAGACTCTCCCACTAGTGAAACATCCTGTCCACATCCAACTCTATCCCAGGCAGCGGAGGGCTGTGGATCGAGCAGGGAACCTTGCCCGGAGGGGGGGGGTTGAGAGCCTCCACAGGCCGAGTCTCAATGGCGCGGTTCCTCTCCCTCCCGCCCGGCCTCGTCTCCTCTCGGTCTCCTCGTGTCTGTCGTCACCAACTTCCATCCTCCCAGTCTAACTCCTGTCCTTTGTGGGTTTGAGCAGCGAACTGGCACGGCGGTCTCCCCCCTGCAGGGCGCGCTGTTCCGGGAGCTGTCCAAGTCAACTGGGGACGCGGGCAAAGAATTGGCAGATGCAGTTTAACTCATAGAAGTGAGCGGTCTGCCAAATGGTGCCAGACTAACGTGAGGTGGTGCATTTTGGAACGTCTAACATTGGGCAGGACCTACACAGTGAATGGTAGGTCAGCCATGATCACATTGAATGGCGATGTTGGCTCGAAGGGCCGAATGGCCTGCTGAAAAAACTTCACGAGTTACTGCGTTACCTGAGTACCTGCTGTTAGCGTTACGAGCCGTTACGAGCCGCTACAAGACATCCACGAGCTCCGACGTACCCGCTACGTACATTCTACGTACTTACCACGAGTCTGATTTACTTTTAAACTCGGGAGAGCTCTTGAATCCCCTCGTACAGTGGGACAGGCCCTTTAGTGTGCGGGGATCGCTGGTCAGCGCCGACTCGGTGGGCCGAAGGGCCCGTTTCCACGCTGTATTCCTTAACAAAACTAAACTAAGATCAGGCCTCATCCTCCTGCACTCCAAGGAATAAAGTCCCTGCCTGCCAATTGAATAATTGAAATTAAATAATGGCTAAAGTTTTATAGAGTTCCCTAGTTTAGGTGTATTGAAGAGGTACAGTGAAAAGCTTTGTCCTCCAAGCTATCCAAACAGATCAGACTATACTATACACAGATACAACAAGACAAACTCCAGTACAACAGGTGGAGCAAAGGGGAAGATGCAGAATGTAGAATACAGTTCTCAGCATTGTCGTGCATAGTTCCAGAGACAATGTCCAATGTCCACAATGGGGTAGAGGTGCATCAGGCAGCACCCTAGCTTATGGAAGGTCCGTTCAGAAGCCTGATAACAGAGGGGATTGATACTGTTATTAATTTCTTAGTTTATGTTAGTTTACAGATATAGCATGCAAACAGGCCCTTCGGCCCACCGAGCCCGTGCCGACCATCGATCCCCCCGCACATACTAGTTCGATGTGATCCCACTTTCTCATCCACTCCCTCCACACACCAGGGAGGGGACGGATATACAGAGGGGACGACTAACCTACAAACCCACATGTGGGGGGGAAACTGGGGAGAACATGCAAACTCCGTACAGACAGCAGCTGACGTCAGGATGGAATCTGGGTCTTCAGGGCCGTGAGGGAGTGGCTCCCGTTTACTCCCACTTGCCAAAGACGTACGGGTTTAGTTGATTCATTGGTTTTGGTAAAAATAGTAAATTGTCCCTTGTGTGTGTAGGATAGTGTTGTTGTGCGGGGATCGCTGGTCGGCACAGACTGGGTGGGCCGAAGGGCCTGTTTGTGTGGTTTATCTCTGAAGTAAAGACAAAAGTATTGATGGACAGAGGGGTCTTGGTATCAAAGTCCACAACTCCCTGAAGGTGGCAACACAAGTCGACAGAACGGGAAAGAAGGCGTGCGGTCTGCTTGCCGCCATTGGTCACGGCATTGACAATAAGAGGCAGGAAAGTACAGGCCTTTGGTTAGGCCTTGTGTTGCGACTGTCCCGTATTAGCCGGGACATCCGTATATTGGGCTAAATTGGTTTGTCCCGTACGGGACCGCTCTTGTCCCGTATTTGACCGTACCTGAGCTACTCTGGTCGAGGGACATGTGGGGTCGTCCG